>NC_091951.1:253101101-253236101 GCF_031021105.1 Erythrolamprus reginae
GTTTCTTGTATAGTCCACTTAACCCAAGAGCAATATATCTGTTTACATATTATAGAGTGATTCCAATTTATTTCTTGTAGCTTGGTCTCGGATTCTGCTCATCATATATCGTCATACCTTGTCCCACCATCCCATCAGCTGTCCCAACTCAGTTTCATTATCCGAATTTATCCTTTTTTCCATAATTTCAAATTGAATGTGGTCCATCACGTACCCATACCAATTTTGCATTGTCCATTTTGTCGCATCCTTCCAACCCAAAACTATTACTGCCTGAGCGCTTTCTATTGCTGCTTTTTTTATTTCTCTAAATTCTCCCATTGCCTTGCTTTTTACTAGTACTGCCATTTCCTAAGTGATTGTCCATTGTATATTTAGCATTCTATTGATATCCTCTTTCACTTTTTGCCAAAATTCCTGCACTATCGGGCATTCCCAAAACATATGCATGAACACTCCTTTGTCTGGACACCCATGCCAACAATTCCCCCTGACATTCTGCTGAAAGTGTGCGAGTTGAACGGGAGTAAAATACCACTTATGTAATATTTTCCTTCTCATTTCCCTGATTCTTGTATTTTTAATTTTCCTTATATTTTCTACTATATTTTCCATCTCTTGTACCTCTACTTGTATCTCATTTTGCCACCATTTAGTCAATCCATCAATCGTATCCCCTTTTGACTGCACTAGCAATTTATATATATTGGTTGCTTGCGCCTTTATCCCCTCACTTTTTTCTCTTATTATTTTCTCTAACCCTGTCTCCTCCCTCCATAGTACTTCTTTATTCTCCCTTTCATTAAGATATTTACATATTGCATTAATTTGTAGCCACCTTCCCTTACCTAACCACCATTCTATATGATTTCTACTTGGCCTGCCATCCTTCTCATATAACTGTTCTATCTTATTTGTCCCTCTTCCCTTCAACTCTCCTATAACCCTATTTAAATTCGTTTCATTTTATCTATTTATTACATAAAGCGATGACGGTTTAGATTTATATAATCCTATTTTCCCCTGCCATTTTTTCCAAATTTCCATAGTCCCTTTCATGGGGCCTATTAATTTACCTAAGTCGCTCCTTTTCCACTTTCTAAATATTAATTCTCTATTCTTCATCCCGTTTATCTGTTTTTCCAATTTCACCCATTTATTTTCACATAATTGCAACTCCATTAACCTTTCCATTTGAAAAGCTTCCCTATACAGCTCCAAACATGGAACTCCCCATCCCCCCTTTTTCATTCGCAATTAACCACTTTTTCCTTATTCTTGGTCTCTTATCTTCTTCAATCCAATAATTTAGTTTTTTGTCCCACTCTTTAACCTTACATGCGGATAGCCCCCCCGGCAGCACCTGAAAAAGGTACATCATTTTGGGAGCTATCATCATTTTTAATGCTCTTATTTTAGCGAGTCTCCTTAGCTTTTTCTCTTTCCAGCTCCTCATCTGTTTCAACATTTTCCTCCATATTAATCTATAATTCATGTCTTCAATTTTCACTGGGTTTTTCAATAACCAAATTCCCAAATATTTTATTTTTTTAAGTACTAATTTCAACCCTGATTCTTTCCTGATTTCTATCTGTTCTCTCTGATCTGTATTTAAACACATAATCTCTGATTTTTCCATATTAACCGACAGTCCCGATTCCTGTTTAAACTCTTATAAAATGTTTATTTGGCAACTTTATTGAACACTGGGCGCGTTCTCTCCTTCCTTTTGAAAGAATAGAAAAGCTTTTTAGTTTTATAAACACAGAGTAATATAGAAGTGCATCTAAGAAAAATATCACCACACACAACCATTTCCCACTACCTGAAGGAGCATTTAAAATCTCACTTTTTTCTACCGATACTTACCATTCAAACAGCCTTCATTTACTTCAACCACCTACCCAAATTGTCTCTTACAGAAGCTCTTTCAGTACTGAGAGAAAAATCTGTATCTGAGAAAAAGGTGAACGGTCATAGGATATACAATAACACGCCCTTGTTTGCAGGTTGGATACTTCCGCTGTGCAGTTCCATGCGTATTCATCCTGCAAGAATCTGCAGTTGGATCCTGGTTCAGAGGAGCAGGAGTTGGAGCTGGGACTGTCCAACAGGGAAGACATAGTCCTCTATAAATGAGTGGAAAGTCGAGGGGATGAGGATGAGGAAGTCCCAAGTCCGTCTGGCAGTGGGAGTCAGGGGGGGGGGGCAACCGGATAGGGATCCTCCTGCAGGAGCAGAGCAGCTGCACAGGACCAACAGAGATGGTAGCCTCTCAGTGGTGGGCTGCTACCTGTACGCCTCGGAGCTCCATTCCGCTAGATTGCGCAATTTGCGTGAAACCACTCTGATGCCGTCTTCAATATTCTGGTGACTGGCGCCATCTTTTTTTAAAAAAATCCTGCGAGGGGATACCCAGGTGCGTGAAATGTCATTGATTTTTTGCTTCTCCACGTGTGTGGAAGCAAAAAATCACCGAAATTGTATGCAAGCGAGCGTCCCCTCAGGAGATTTCAGCAAGTTTTTGTTTCCTGCGCATGCGCAAAAGCAAAATCACATGTGGGGACGCATGCACAGGCGCACATCCATGACCATCCGAATGAGTAGGATGCCCATGCAGCGCATCGGTATGCAGGTAAGTGGAACCCGCCGCTGCTCTAGACTGCCTCTGACAAGGAACGGATGAGGAGAGCAGAGTGGAGAGGGGCACAGAGGAGATCAGCGAGGTTGCTTACAAGGAAGCAGCCCCGTCCTTCCTCAGAAGGAAAGCTGGGGAAGGTTGATTGAATCAGATGCTTGAGAAGGTGTGTCTGTCGGGAACACTTGCTTGTTTTGATGTGCTTCTTCCCAGCTTCACTGGATCCTGTTCCTTGAATTTTGGGCTTGGTCTCAGCTCTCAGACTTTAGACTCTTGGGCTATTATTTGGTTGCTGGAACTCTGGACTTATTTCCAGTGAAGGGCTACCAAAATTTTACTACCACACTGTGGGCGTGGCTTATGCAGGACGCCGTGCATTTTCTTTAAATCATCTTTCAATGCAAATTGGGTGCTCTGGGGCAGAGCTCCATTTTTGCTACCCCCCTGCGTTCCCCCCCCCTGCAGACAGGCAGTAGCCCCACCCCTGCTTATCACCCTCTTTCCTCGTGGGACTTTGTTTGTAAACTCAGAGTGACGGAAAAGCATTAGTGGGTTGTGATAATGAGCAATAAGGAAACCTTCCTTAACCACTGCCTTGCCCACCTGACGTGAGTTAAAACATGAACTTTTCTGGGTAAAATCTGGCACATTGGGACTTCTGACACTCAGGTCGTCGACACAAGCACCTTTTTTGTTCAATCCATGAGAACCTCCTGCTATTCAGATGTTTTTTTCCAAATCTCAAGTGGAAGTACTTACCATAAATGACTGAGGCAGCTATGGTGAGCAACATCAAGCATTTCACACAGTTATCCATTTGGCCTCTGTGGAGGAAGGTAGGATCATTAAGGAAAAGTCAATAGACGGGAAAATTCTTAGGATAAAAATGCTAAGGATAAGAATGGGAATTTTGATAGTGGCGAAGGCCACTCAAGGGCATTGCTCGTTCTTTTCCCAACCAGAGAGGTTTATTAACAAGTCATTTTGAGGGTTGCTGCTGCTTCATGTTTTTTCTCTCTCCTCTCTTTTCCTTGCTCGATATCTGCCATAAAACAATGCATGGTGTGATGTCATCAAACAGGGTGTTTCCTTAACCCCTAGTGCCAATGGTATCACACTATACATTATGGCTATGCTAGCTGTTGCATGAGAAAGGGAGGAAAAACCTAGGCCAGGGGTAGACAAAGTTGGCTCTTCTATGACTTGTGAACTTCAGCTCCCAGAATTCCTGAGCCAGTCATACTAGCTCAGGAATTCTGGGAGTTGAAGTCCACATGTCATAGAAGAGCCAACTTTGCCTAGCACTGACCTAGGAAGATGCATCTATTGAGTTCAACCAGTTCAGCTTAAGGTGTTAGCAACATTGTTAGGTATCAGATAGGGGCCTTTCGCAAACTGGATATGCAGATATGGAATTGGAAATTGCCTGCATGTAAAACAGGTCAAGCATCAAATTCTAGGCAATGCTCTGGTTATTACATTGCTTGAGATATGGAAGAGTAAAATAAATAGTAGAGTTGATGAAAACCAGCAAGAGGATAAGCAGAAAGACTACTTATGAAGTAGAGGAAGACATAACATAAGCTTTCTTCCTGCAAGTAATGGAGGAGAGAGGCAGCTTGAGTCTATGCAAAGGATTCAAGAGGTCCATGGGTGTTTCAACTGGGTTTATTTCAACATGGCCAACTCTCCATAGGATGATTTACTGCGGGACAAGAATTACACTAATATCAAAGAAATGGTGGAATAGAATCACTGAAGAATGGAAAATTTAATATTTTAAAATTTATTTTAAATAATAAAATTGAATTGTTAAATTGTCCCATGGCGAGTTGTCCTGATGTGAGTTGGCCATGGTGAATTGACAGTGGCAGGTTTTGTTGCAGCAACTTGGCTGGGCTGGATTGATTGATTCATTCATTGGTTGATTGGTTGATTGGTTGATTGACTGATTCATTCATTCATTCATTCTTTCATTCTTTCATTCATTCATTCATTTGTGTTTCTGAATGGTTGTCCCATTTCCATTCCCAACTCAGCCAGTGTGGACAACTTTCACCACCAAAGAAATTGCTGAATACGTTGGCTGGAGAAGATATGTGGTTTGGAGAATCTGAGAGAAGTAGACTTGAATTTAGAGGGAGGGACTTGGGACTATGAAAAGAGAGAGAGAGGAACTGCAAATGGGACCATGCAGAATCTGTTACTTTTAAAGTCAAGGAAGGAAGAAATTAAGGATAATTAATTTGTACATAAAAGGCACCATTAAAACACAATAATTGAATATTTTATAGTTATAATACATTATTTTAATATATAACATGGATTTATAAACAAACTAATTTTTAAATATTTAAATTCATGGGGATGTGCATGCAGGTGCAGGGTCGGACACATGGGTCAAAAATGCATGCAGGGAGTGGAGGGGCAGGGGGTCACTTGCATATGCAGGGAGTGGGGGAGCATAGGGGGAGTGCGCACATATGCGGGGTGTAAGCAGGGGAGTTGCATGGGCAATTGCGAGGCTGGGGGGGTGTCGCACACGCATTGCATTATGGGTGTGCAAGTATGCTTTCGGCAAGTGACAATAAAAATGTTAGTCACCAATGTGTTAGGGTAACACCTCTTTAGCCTATTTAAAATCTTTCATGTCATCTAATATATGATATTTTCAACCTCTACCCCACCCAACGTAGAACTTCTGTGATGGAGAAGACGATTAGATGCAGAGTTAGCTGTCTTGATTATGATGTCATTCCAAAAGAGGTTTTGGACATTTTTACATTGCTACTTACCTAAGACAGCAGCAGAATTTTCGAAGACAGCAGATAAAAGAAAACACAATAATGCTAGGGATGCAGCATATGGTTTCTGTGAAACAGAACAATTCACAAAACAATTAAGGTGTTGATTCTGAAGGTTTATAAAGTAACTGGGAATATACTTGTTTGGTCATCTGATCTGCCTGAGGACTAAGATAATAGTATTTAGACTTATATACCGCTTCACAGTGCTTTCCAGCCTTCTTTAAGCGGTTTACAGAGAATAAGCATATTGCCCCCAGCAGTCTGGATCCTCATTTTTCCCACCTTGGAAGGATGGAAGGCTGAGTCCATCTTGAGCCTACTGAGATTTGATCTGCCAAACTGCTGGCAGCCGGTGATCAGTAGAAGTAGGTTGCAATACTGCACCTCAACTACTGCACCACCAAGGCTCATCAAAATACCTTCCTAGCAATAAATAAATAAATAAATAAAATTGGTAAATTCACAATTCAAACTCTTGGCAAATACAACAGTTAGCCCTATTTGCTCTATGCACCATCTATGCTGTTGCTATGTGTGATTCATCATGTCACAGCCTGAGATGCAGAATTAAACCCTATTTTAGCAAATAGTGGAACATTAAACTCCACAATAAAATAGTAGGTTGCACTGAGATTTAGATCTTCATCCCATTTTAACAAATAAGTATCTCCAAATTACTGATATGCAAAATTATTTACAAGGAAGGGGCTCAATCTGAAACACAGTACAGTGGTACCTCTACTTACGAACTTAATTCGTTCCGTGACCAGGTTCTTAAGTAGAAAAGTTTGTAAGAGGAAGCAATTTTCCCACAGGAATCAACGTAAAAGCAAATAATGCGTGTGATTGGGGAAACCACAGGGAGGCTGGAGGCCCTGTTTCCTCCCAGGAGATCCCTAGAGAGGCCCCATAGAGGCTTCTCACTGCCTTTTCTGGCCCTATTTTGTCCCAGGAGATTCCTAGAGGGGCCCCACAGAGGCTTCTCCCTGCCTTTTCCGGTTACAGTTTTGGAGGCTTGGGTTTGTAAGTGGAATAGGTTCTTGAGAAGAGGCAAAAAAATATTGAATACCCGGTTCTTATCTAGAAAAGTTTGTAAGTAGAGACGTTCTTAGGTAGATTATAGGTAAACTGTACATTATATTAACATAGCCAATCAGTACTATTGACCTTAGATTCAATCCAGAGAAGATTAGGCCTTCTTAAATCTTACTAAAAGCAGATGGACTTTTAGAGTTAAATGCTCATTTATTATATCCAATGGGTCAGCCTTAGTAGTGGACATTTTCTGAGATGAACTGTCCCTTTCTACATATAGGAAGATGTACAGTAGATGAGTAAAATGGGTGAGGATATTCTCAAATTGGTCATTCCTGCATTTTAGAGCTTACTATAGGCTTGGATGAACACATAAGATTCTGTATTACAGAACTGGTGTTCCGGAAAAGGATGAGGTGAAGCAACTTGCTACTATCATTCTATCAAAAAAGCACCTTTGGGACAATTGTTGGGTCAAGTAGATAAGAAAGAAACTCCAGAAGAGTTTGTATTTGCCAATCTACTTAAATATTATTCCATTATTATTAGGATTGTTGTTGTTGTTGTGATGATGATGATGATGATGATGATGATGATGTCTTAAAGACTAAACAATATGATACTCTAAAGTTGGAAGTTGTCTTGGAGGATTAACTTCCATCCCTGATTAAAGGCTGGTCTAACTTCTGCTTGAATAACTTTAGTTATGAAATGCACCATATTTTCAGGAAAGCTGTAGGAAAGTGGAACTGCTACATACTCAGCATACTTTCAGATGAAGCTGTGGAATCAGATGACGAGTGGCTACAGCAACTCTCACCAGCAATGACTCCTCCTGTCGAAGAAAACCCATTCTCATTATCCAGTCATCACTATCATCCTATATCAATAATTTCTGTAGACAGACTGGATTTGCAGTATCTGATCTGACTTCCATCTGCATCAATATACATTTCTACAATCTGTACAGTAGTTTGTTTTCTTTCCTATTCTTGTATCTTGGCCCTCTTGAATGCATCAATTGCAAGAGAGATAACATATGAGGGTAAATGCAGAATTATGCAGGGGTCTCCAACCTTGGTAACTTTAAGTCTGGGGGACTTCAACTCCCAAAAATTTCCTAGCCAGCAGTGATGGCTGGGGAATTGTGGGAATTGAAGTCCTCTAGGCTTAAAGTTGCCAAAGTTGGAGACTCCTACTTTACTGGATTTGTATACACTGCATAGATCTAAACTAGCAAAAAGATTCAAGATGCAATCCTGACATATTTTCTCTGGATTTTTTTTTTAAATCCCTGGCCTCTAATCATTAGTGGGTATCCAAAGCCTAAATGTTTCTTAGACTTACCCCCCTTGTCTTCTCTCTGATCATAAATTGAAGACATCTGGCTAGATGAGGTAGTAGATGTCCTTGGACAACCTCCTGAAGAATTAAGCAGGAACCAGCTGAAAGAAGAAGAGTTGCAAATGCTCTACAAATGTACTGTTATATTGGGGTGCCGGCTTTTTTAATTACCGTGAAAAATACGAACACTTTAGCATTGAGCCATAGCACATAGACGTATATACCACTTCATAGTGCTTTACTGTCCCCTCTAAGTGGTTTAAAGAGTCAGCATATTGCCCTCAACCACCTGGGTCCTCATTTTACCGATCTCGGAAAGATGGAAGGCTGAGTTAACCTTGAACCGGTCAGGTTTGAACTTCTGGCAATGAGCAGTGAGTGAGCCTGCAATGCTGTGTTCCAACCACTGTGCCACCACGGCTCCTAAATAAAGCTTTTTTCATGCTTTTAGCTGTCATTGGGGGCTGCCTGAAATACAATGCATTATCCTAAGAATGATGTTCCTTAGTGTCTTCACTCCATCCATTGTGTCAACAAAGCATATTAAAATACTATTTGCTATTCCTAAAAATTGGTTCTAGCCTACAGTTTCCCCAAAATGGTGTAACTGTCCTGCAGCAATGAAGACAGGATCCAGGGGAGGTGCATGAAAAACCTTTTAACCTCATTGTTACACCCATCTTTCCCAAAATTTCATTGTATTGTTTTCATTGTTCATGTGTGTTCATGTGAGTTCATGTGGACTATGAAAGGGAGATGTGTACATTTAAATTATACTTTTTCCCAATACTTTTTAATATTCAATAATTAAAGCACAAAATCCAAAGAGGGGAAAAATTAACAGAAGCTAAACTAAATTAAAACATTTTCAAAAAGATGTGAGTTAAAATGACAAAAATAAATAAAACATATCATCCCTACTAGTTGAACACTGACAAATACAGTATATTGCAACAATAATAGCTCTCTCCCTTGCAAAAGAGGTCCCAGTTTCATAAACTTCTACATCTATTTGCAGCCCAATTTGACCTATCATACATTTTATATAGACTGCTCAAAAAAATTAAGGGGACACTTAAACAGCACAATATAACTCCAAGTAAATCAAACTTCTGTGAAATCAAACTATCTACTTAGGAAGCAATACTGATTGACAATCAATTTCACATGCTGTTGTATACATTCAACTTCGTACAGAACAAAGTATTCAATGAGAATATTTCATCCATTCAGATCTACATGTGTTATTTGAGTATTCCCTTTATTTTTTTGAGCAGTGTGTGTGTGTGTGTGTGTGTGTGTGTGTGTGTGAAGAAAAATAGTTAAAGCCCTCGTTAGGGCTTTAAAAAAACTTTATTCAGAGAGAATAACAATGAAAGAGCTTGCAAGCCAGTAAGAGCTGGGAACATCATTAGCACCTGGAAAGAAACATTCGCAGCAAGTAGAGCAATGGAAAAAACCCTGCAAAGACTTAGGGCTTGTAAAATATTCTTAGCAGGGAATAACAGTGAAAGAGCTTGCAAGCCGGTAAGAGCTGTGAACATTGTTAGTACCTGGTTAGGGCAGGAAATAAACTTATTGAGAGCAAGTTAGAGCAATGAAAAAACCCTGCAAAGAATTAGGGCTTAGAAAACATTCTTCACAGAGAGAAACAATGAAAGAGCCTGCAAGGTAAGAGCTGGGAAGATCGTTAGCAGCTAGTTAGGGCTGTAAAAAAGCTACATTTAGAGTATAAGATGCACCCTAATTATCAACCTCTTTTAGGGAGGAAAAAGGGTGCGTCTTATACTCCAAAAATACGGTATTCGTTATGTTACAGTAACTAAATCCATGCATTCTTCTTACTTCTTTGACTGGATCTTGCCCGATCCTCTTGTTGCCCTGGGATTGCTACCTTGCTCAGCAGGGTTATCTTGAAAACCTGGCATTGCTTGAGCTGGATACCTCCGCACAGAGCGTCTCCCATCCATGACTGAAAGGACAACGTGACAATTGGACGTATTTTGAAAGAATTCTGTTGGTTGCTTCTAAATTATTGTGCTCTCAAAATCTCAGCACCAAAAAGTTACATGCACAAACAAGCACCCTGCTTTCCACATTCATCAAAATCGCCTCCATTCTGTCTTTCCAATGCACTTCTGTGATGTGTGCAGATTAACCGCCTAACCTCCAGCGTGTGATTCACAATAGGCCTACAGTGAAGTATACATGATCATCTCATGACATCACAATAGGGCATATGGTATTGCCAGCAGAGAATTTTGTTCCTCTTTGGAGCATACTTCTGCATATTCGTAGAGGCGTTTTTGGTGTTAGCCAAATAGAAGCCGCAACTCATGTGTCCATCACAAAAATCCTTTAATCAAGTTATTTAGGGAAGGATCAGAAAGGAAGGGTACATACTTTGTCTCAGTTGCAAAAGCAGGAATATCTGAGGGACCATCTCCTACCGATCACATCTACCCAAGCCATCAGAACAGGGAGGCGGGGAATGTTGTAGGTCCCATCCCCGAGGGAGATACACCTGGTGGGACCCAGAAGAAGGGCTTTCTCCGTGGTAGCTCCCTTTCTCTGGAACATCATTCCCAGTAGTGGGTCCTAAAACATGTTGCTATTGGTTCATGCATGCACTTGTGCACACATTCAACACTTCTGCGCATGCATCCTGGGCAGGTGGGTGGAGCCTTCCATCACCACTACTACCAGTTCGCAGAACTCGGGCGAACTGGGAGCAAGCCACCACTGTATTTCCCACAGAGATTAGAATGGCCCCTACTCTTTACACTTGCGGAAGGCGCTGAAGACCTGGTTCTGCCAATGGGTCTGGGGAACCCAGAATGGGATGGAGCCCATTAAATGGCTCGTGTGATCTGCTACTGCCAGGGTAGGGAATGGGGTAGGGGGTGATTTTATTATATTATACTATATTGATTTATTTGATTCTTTTTATTAGCTTTATTGTTTCAAATGTGGTTTTATATTCTGTAAGCTGCCTTGAGTCACTATGGGTGAGTAATATAAAACAATATAAAACAAACAAACAAATAAATTGATCCCAGATTCAGTTCTTGGACCTGCAGTGGAGATAATGGTTTACTAAATACATCAAACCAACCTTCCTTTGTTTCTAACTAACCCTCTTCTAAAAAGTTGCTTGTTATAATCATCTTCTTTGGCACAATCCAGAGAATGTATGTGTTGTGAAAAGATCTAACATTTTGCTATATTTTTTTCCTATTAACAGATGATCGTACTTTCTGCACCATCTGAAATAGAAGTTGATCCAGAAAATCTGATCTCTGAGAATGCCTTTTTCCTTCTTTGGGAGGAATTCTCAGTATGAAATATGAGGATTGAAAGCTAAAGGACTTTTTAAATTTTATTCTATTTTATCCAAATCACACAAATTTACTGCCAGGTGAAGAAGAAGAAAAATAAATGAGTTGAAGTGCTGGATATTTTCACTAGAGGTCAGTCTTACTTTATACAATAAACAGCTCGTGATCCCTTGTGGATGATTCTTCCAGAGATCCCTATTTCCTTAATTAAATGGAGAAACAGAATGAAAAAAACAAAAAGGGATTGGGAACAAAACTTTCTGCTTGGATCCCCATTGAGGTTGCTTGTGGGAATCTGGGAGGGAGTTCAGAAATGAACCCTCTTCAGCTGACCGAGGAAATTGCCTGCTTGTGGAAGGGAACAAAGGAAGCTGTAGACCAGTAATGGTGAACCTATGGCATGGGTGCCACAGGTGGCACGCGGAGCCATGTCTGCTGGTATGTGAGCCATTGCCTTAACTCAGCTCCAATGAGCATGTGTGTGCTGGCCAGCTGATTTTTGGCTCACACAGAGGCCCTGGGAGTTTTTGGTTTCTAGAGAGCCTCAGGAGTGGTGAGGGAGGGCAAAACATGAGCCTATTGGGCCCACCAGAAGTTGGGGAACAGGCCATTTTTGGCCTCCAGAGGGTCTCCAGGGGACAGGGGAAGCTATTTTTGCCTTCGTCAGGCATTGAATTATGGGTGTGGGCACTCACGCATGAGCAATAGCGCGCACCCATGCTCTCTTGGCACCAGAAGAAAGAAAGGTTTGCCATCACTGCTGTAGACCATAAGGAAAATTGTACCCCAGCATACCTGTAAGGGTCCCCTTACTTCAGAGAGAAAGGCCTCGCCCAACAATATCTGACACTCCACAATAACCTCTGAGTCTTTCTCTGGCTCTTATTTCACCACCTTCCTTCAGCCGTTATATGTCAATTGTCAGCCTGAGTTCTAAGACGGCCAACTGCCATTTGCCCATCCACCAGCTGATTGGATGCAGAGGGAGAGAGGGAGGTGTGAAAAAAAGAAAAGATACAATAGCAATAGCATTTAGACTTATATACCGCTTCACACTTTACAGCTCTCTCTAAGCGGTTTACAGAGAGTAAGCCTATTGCCCCCAACAATCTGGGTCCTCATTTTACTCAACCTTGAGCCTCCTGAGATTCAATCTGCGAAACTCCTGGCAGCCAGTGATCAGCAGAAATAGCCTGCAATACTGCACTCTAACCACTGGACCACGGAGGCTCTTCAGACTTCTCTTGTGTCATACAACCTATGGTTAGTGTGAAAGCGTGGTTGGATGTCACCAAAGTGACAACTTTCCCAAACTTCCTAAGTGAGTCAACGTGTGCTAGATTTCTGTAAATAAACTCATTCTGGCTTCTTTCATTCAACAGTTCTTGTTTTAAACCTTCCCATTAAAAGTTGTATTTTATCTTAGGATGAATATATGTTTATCCCAGGCATGTTTAAATTCAGTTACTGTGGATTTACCAACCACGTCTGCTGGAAGTTTGTTCCAAGTATCTACTACTCTTTCAGTACAAAAATATTTTCTCATGTTGCTTTTGATCTTTCCCCCAACTAACTTCAGATTGTGTCCCCTTGTTCTTGTGTTCACTTTCCTATTAAAAACACTTCCCTCCTGAACCTTATTTAACCCTTTGACATATTTAAATGTTTCAATCATGTTCATTAAGTCTTTTCTGATATGTTTTATACTTATCAGGAAAGACTTAATGAACTCGATCTGTATAGTCTGGAGGACAGAAGGAAAAGGGGGCACATGATTGAAACATTTATCTGTCTGGAATCCATACCACATCTCAGACATCAACACCCTTGAAAATGTCCAAAGATATTTCACCAGAAGAGCCCTTCGCTCCTCCACTCGAAACAGAATACCCTACGAAAATAGACTAACAATCCTGGGCCTAGAAAGCCTAGAACTACGGCACCTAAAACACGATTTGAGTATTGCCCACAAGGTCATATGCTGCAACATCCTACCGGTCAATGACTACGTCAGCTTCAACTGCAACAACACAAGAGCACGCAACAGATTCAAACTTAATACAAACCGCTCCAAACTTGACTGTAAAAAATATGATTTCAACAATCGAGTTATCGAAGCGTGGAACTCATTACCGGACTCAATTGTGTCAACCCCTAACCCCCAACATTTCTCCCTTAGACTCTCCACAATTGACCTCTCCAGGTTCCTAAGAGGCCAGTAAAGGGCGTACATAAGTGCATTGGTGTGCCTTTCGTCCCCTGTCCAATTGTCTTTCCTTTCTTTCACCTATCATATATATTCTCTTCCTTTCATATATCCTCTCCTCTTAGTTCACTTTTACCCTTATATATATTACCACGTGTCTATTTTTCTTCCTATGTATTTGTGTATTGGACAAATGAATAAAATAAAAAATAAATAAATAAATAAATATGTCAAAGGGTTAAATAAGGTTCAGGAGGGAAGTGTTTTTAATAGGAAAGTGAACACAAGAACAAGGGGACACAATCTGAAGTTAGTTTTCTTTCCAGTTAGGTAAACGCTCAAACCAAGAATGGTGCCACCCACACAAACACACACACACCGTATTTAGCTTGCCAAGAGGGTCATATTGGGGATTGTCAAGCATTTGGTCAAGGAGTGTGGAACCAACTCTCACCTCCGTGTCAATGATGGCATGACATCCCTCCATAATGAAACTCAAACTGGGCCACAACTCTCATTGTCGGGCTGGTGAGCCCGGGCGGGACGGACGGACACACACACAATGTGTATGTGTGTGTCTCAGAAAGCTTTCCTTCCTGTTGAACATAAACACATGCAGGCCTCCAGGGAAGTAGTCCTCGACTTATGACCGTTCATTTATTGATTGCTCAAAGCACAAAAAATAAAAAAAGTCACTTGGGTCCATTTTTTTTAACCCTATGGGTTCTTCTACCCTTATTTCATTCATAGTCAGAAGGCTGGGAGGCTAATCTTACGAGTGCCTGCTGAAGACATTTTCATTTACTTGTGGAGTTTTAAAAACTGAAAAACTTAATTTATGAAGACAAGACAGCAGTGGAAGGGATGTGCTGATGCCTGGAGGCTGTTGGGGTCTGGATGGGTGTCAACAAGCTCAAACTCAATCCAGACAAGACGGAGTGGCTGTGGGTTTTGCCTCCCAAGGACAATTCCATCTGTCCATCCATTACCCTGGGGGGGGGGAATTATTGACCCCCTCAGAGAGGGTTCACAATTTGGGCGTCCTCCTCGATCCATAGCTAACATTGGAACACCATCTTTCGGCTGTGGCAAGGAGGGCGTTTGCCCAGGTCCACCTGGTGCACCAGTTGCGGCCCTATTTGGACAGGGAGTCATTGCTCACAGTCGCTCATGCCTTATCACCTCGAGGTTCAACTACTGCAATGCTCTCTACATGGGGCTACCTTTGAAAAGTGTTTGGAAACTTCAGATCATGCAGAATGCGGCCGTGAGAGCTATCGTGGGGCTTCCGCGATTCGCCCACGTTTCTACAACACTCTGTGGCCTGCACTGGCTGCCGATCGGTTTCCGGTCACAATTCAAAGTGTTGGTAATGACCTTTAAAGTGTTGGTAATAAACCTGGCATTGGACCAGAATACCTCCGGAACCGCCTTCTACCGCACGAATCCCAGTGGCTAATAAGGTCTCACAGAGTTGGCCTTCTCCGGGTCCCGTCGACCAAACAATGTCATTTGGCAGGTCCCAGGGGAATAGCCTTCTCTGTGGCGGCCCTGGCCCTCTGGAATCAACTCCTCCCAGAGATTAGAACGGCCCCCACCCTCCTTGTCTTTCGCAAGTTACTCAAGACCCACCACTATATCACCAGGCATGGGGGAATTAAGACATCTCCCCCAGGCTTTCTTATATTTTATGTTTGGTATGTATGTGCTGTATGGTTTTTTAAATTGTTTGGGGTTTTTATATAATTTTATTATTAGATTTGTTCCATTGTTATACTGTTTTTTTATTACTGTTGTGAGCCGCCCCGAGTCTTCGGAGAGGGGCGGCATACAAATCTAATAAATTGAATTGAATTGAATTGAATTATCAAAAAGCCAGGATTGACTAGGACAGTGATGGCGAACCTATGGCACATGTGCCACAGGTTGCATGCAGAGCCATATCTGCTGGCACATGAGATGTTGCCATAGCTCAGCTCCAGCACACATGTGCACGATTTTTAGCTTTTGCACAGGGTCTAGGAGGGTGTTTTTAGCTTTCAGAGGACCTCTAGGAGGTGGGGGAGGGTGGAAAATGGGCCTACCAGTCTCACTAGAAGTTGGGAAACTGGGTGCTCATGGCCTCTGGGGGATGGGGGAAGCCATTTTCACCCTCACCAGGCATTGGATAATGGGTGTGGACACTCACAAATGCCCAATAGTGCACGCACACTGGTGCTTTTGGCACCCAAGGAAAAAAAGTTTCGCCATCACTGGACTAGAGTGTTTGACTTGTCTTCTCTCAGGTTCAATCCTAACAATGTTAGTTGATAGCACATGGACTCAGAAAAATTCTTTACTACTTGTCCACTAGTGAGCTATAAGACCTTATGATAGTGATGGCAAAACTTTTTCCCCTCGGGTGCCAAAAGCGTGTGTGCGTGCCAACACCCACAATTCAATGCCCCTCATGCACCATGCAGCCCTCTGCACATGCACACATGATGTACACATTGCCCCATGCATGCATGCATGTCCCCCTCCCCTGTTTTCCAACTTTTTTGGGGGGGCTTAAGTCTGCTTTTGCGCTCCCCAGACTCCACAGTCTTTCTTGGAGCATGGGGAGGGCGAAAACAGCCTCCTCCACCCCCAAGGCCTTCTAGAGGCTGAAAATGGCCCATATTCCAACTTCCGGTGGGCCCAGTAGGCCTGTTTTTCACCATCTCCAGGCTCCAGAGGCTTTCTGACACCCATGAAGCGAGTGCAGAAGTTGGTGACAAATCAGTAGCTTGCCACACTTGCCTGATGTTTATGGGAACTTGGGAGGGGTGATTTTCATGAGGGAACAGATGCAACCACAAAGCATTCTTTCGAGTGGTTCAAGGCCATCCTATACCCACCCACCTGGGCGGAAGCGGAGGAAGGACTTGCCCCGCTGGCACAATCTGAGTGGGCAATGTGACAAGTTTGTGGGTGGGGAGAACAAGGGATGTGAACTTTCAACTGAGTGGGAAACTCAGATTCAGGTTTCCCAGTGTGGGTGCCAGGATGGCTTCGGAAATAAATTGAAACTTTGAGGAGTACTTTGAGTCAGATTCTGATTTAGTTCAGATGTTACTTGGAACCTTGACACCTCCCCTGCCCCCACTAGAGGCTGAAAATGCCTTCCCAGAGCCTCCGCATGAACCAAAAATCAGCTGGCTGGCAGCGACACACATGCTGCAGGGAAACAGCTTGCGTGCTGGCAGATATTATTATTATTATTATTATCATCATCATCATCATCATCATCATCATCATCATTATTATTTTGATACAACACAGCAAATGAGATCACTATACTGGATTTTGTATTTCATCACCAGTCGGGCGCTTCCCAAGCACCTAGGTGATGTAGTGGCAAATTATGTTTGCCGATCCCAGTAAAGCGGCCTTTTGCAATTGACAGATGGAGATTTTGTCAATTCCGATGGTTTTCAAATGTCCACTGAGATCCTTTGGCACTGCGCTCAGCGTGCCAAGTACCACTGGGACCACAGCAAAGGAAAGGCGGCGGCTACAAAGCGAACGAGTGACAGGAGGAGGGAGCCCTTCAGCATGGGAAGGAAGAGGCAGCAGATAGCAGCAGCCAGTGTATGGGAGGCAGTGTATGGGTGGCACCTCACGCCAGGTGTATTAGAGGCGTGTGCTCCTCCTCACCACCTCAGAGTCCTTTTTTATTTTTTAAGCCTTAAAGTTTTGGTTTTTTTCATTCCCCTCATTTTATCTTCTTCCTTTGGCAGCAACTGTCCTCCTCTCACTCCTCCTCCTCCCACCCATATCCTGAGCTTTTATTTCTTTCCTAATGGGTTTGCACACAGTATTTGCTTTTACATTGGTTCCTATGGGAAAAATTGCTTCTACTTAAGAATATTTCTACTTAAGAATCTGGTCAAAGAATGAATTAAGTTCCTAAGAAGAGGTACCACTGTATAAGGAGAACTTGACTGTTCTAGTGGAGTAGAAGTTCAACATGTCACAGCAGTATAATGCAGCTGCAAAAAAGAAAAAAAAAGCAATTGATATCTCAAGGAGCCTCAAGATAAACAGATATCAGATTACACAAAATTGTATTCAGCCTTAGGCCTATCATGTTCAGTCCTCCACCACTCAGTTTAAAAGACATTTTTTAAACTGGAGTGAATCCAGAGAAGGGCTACCAACATGGTGAAGAGATTGGAATCTGGTGAAAGCATTGAAGTCCTACAAGCGAAGGCATGATTAAAAGATCTAGATAAGGTTAGCAGAAGAGAGATTTGAAAGGAGATGTGATAGCTAGCTGAAATATTTGAAGGGCTTCACACTGTAGAGCAGGGATCTCCAATCTTGGGAAGTTTTAAGACTTGTAGACTTCAACTCCCAGAATTCCTCAGCCAGGATTCCGGTTCCGGCGGAGCAGCGGGAAGGAAGGAGGGATGCCGCTGCTCCGCTGGGCTACGGTTTTAACATAAAAAATATAGGTGGTTTTGAACTAGTTTGGAGGCCAGTGTGCATGTTCAGTGAGCTGAAAGTTCCTTGTCTCGGTGTCCGGTTCCTGTGCGGCGTCCTCTCCTTGGTTTTGCCGTGGGAGAGCTGAGAGCTGGGAGCCCCGATCAGCTGGGGCTCAGAAGATGGCGGCCGCCAGCGTGCATATTCGGTGAGCCGGGGTGCATATTCAGTGAGCCGGCGTGTATATTCAGTGAGCCGGCGTGCATACTCGGTGGGCCGAAGGTTCTTCATCTTGATGCCCGGTTCCTGTGCGGCGTCCTCTCCCTGTTTTTGCCGTGGGAGAGCGGAGAGCTGAGAGCCCTGATCAGCTGGGGCTCGGAAGTTGGCGGCCGCTGTGGAGCAAGCGAACTGCCCCGCCTCTGAGTCCTCTTCCTGAGTTCCTCTCTCGCTCCGGGAACGTTCCCATGCCAAGATTGAGGCTGGGGGGACGAGTGAAGGAGTTTGGGGTGAGTTCCATGAATGAACAAGCCGGTGAGTCGGGTGAGCCGAATGAGTTGGACTGTGTTGGAGGAGGATGCTCTTGAGGGCAATGCGACCAGCCAGGCAGACCGGGACACTGAGCAGCTGTGCGGTGGGTGCGCTCGGCGCTGGAGGAGACCTGGAGGATGGAGGACCGACCATTGCGATAGGAGAGAGGAGACTGAAAGGAGACCAAGGGAGGAGGACTGGTAGATCAAGGTCTGGTGGTGGGAGAGTTATACAGACATGGACGCCCCCTCCCTATTCTGGGGGGGGGGGGAGAGAGAGAGAGAGATGCTGAATGATCCTTGACTTTTGAATAACCTCTGCCCCTGAGAACTTGGCACTTTGAGAAGCCTGGCACTTTTGAGAAACTTGGCACTTTGAAAAACTTGGCACTTTGGGAAACTTGGCATTTTGAGAACTTTAGCACTTTTATTAGTTGCTGCTGACCGGATTTCCAAATGAATTGAATTATTCACTATTACCTATATTTGTATTTTCTGTATTTTTATTGTTATTTTTATTCAGTTTTAATGGTGTTTTAATATTAATATTTCTATTAATTGCTATTTTATATTGTTACTAATTTAATTGCTTTTTAATATAATTGGGGTTCTAAGTAATGGATGACTGGGATAAATATACTTGTGGGTATGAATGGAATGATTGGTATGATTGGGTTGGTGGGGGTGGGTGGGGTTATGGTATGGATGAGTTGATTGATAGTAGTGTGAATGATAGATTTGGCCCACCTGACGCTCGGGAGACAGGAGAGGAAGGGGCACCGATCTCTGGGGTGGCAGAGGGTCGGAATATCCCTGTGTTGCTGGGGAGAGGCAGATATGGCGTGGGCCACAGAGTTAGCCGTTCCAGGGGAACGAGGGATCGTTGCTTAATGACGGTCCCTTGTTCTGGCTCTGTGAGCCCAATCTTGGGCACTGGTGATGAGTGTAACTCTGGCCCTGGGCTCAGGTTGCTGCTTCTCAATGCCAGGTCGGTGGTAAATAAAGCTCATCCGTTTTCTGATCCTGGATGAGGAGGCCGACCTGGCATGTATTACTGAAACCTGTCTGGGCCCAGAGGGAGGTGTTCCTCTCTCTGAAATCTGCCCAGCCGGGTTTCAGATATGGCATCAACCTCGACCCCAGGGAAGGGGGGGAGGAGTGGCTATTATAGCCAGGGAGAGCCTTTGCCTGCGTAGACTCATTGCTCCGGAAATTGCGGGTTGCGAGTCTCTCTTGTTGAAGTTGGACTTAGGGGTTCAGGTGGGCTTATTTCTCATGTACCTGCCTCCCAGCTGCGTGTCAAAATCCCTGCCTGTGCTACTCGAGGAGGTAGCCGGGCTGGCGGTGGAGTTCCCCAGACTCATTGTCCTGGGGGACTTCAACCTGCCGTCACTCGGCGAAACCTCTGGGTTGGCACAGGAGTTCATGGCCACCATGACAGCCATGGACCTGACTCAAGTAGTACAGGGTCTGACTCACAATGGACGGCACGCACCTGACATGGTATTCCTTTCCGAGCAATTGAGAAATGGTCTGAGACTAAGGGGCTTAGAAGCATTGCCTTTGTCATGGTCAGACCATTTTCTACTATGGCTTGACTTCCTGGCTCCAATCCTTCCCTGCAGGGAGGCGGAACCAATGAAGGTGTTCCGCCCCAGACGCCTGATGGACCCAGAGGGCTTTCAGACGGCGCTTGGAGTTATTCCAGAGGCACTCATCCACAGTTCGGCGGAGTCTCTTGCGGAGGCCTGGAACAGGGCTGCTGCAGAGGTTCTTGACCGGATTGCGCCTTTGCGACCTCTCCGTGGCGCTAGACCCCGTAGAGCCCCATGGTTCAATGAGGAGCTCCGGGAGTTGAAACGCCAAAAGAGACGTCTAGAGAAGCGATGGAGGAAGAGTAGGTCTGAATCTGATCGAACACTTGTAAGAACTTTCATTAAGACTTACAAAGTGGCGCTCAAGGCGGCAAGATGCGGGTACCATGCCGCCTTGATTGCATCAGCGGAACCCCGCCCGGCCACTCTGTTTAGGGTAACCTGCTCCCTTCTTAACCAGGGGGGAGTTGGGGAGCCCTTGCAGAGTAGTGCCGAGGACTTTAACACGTTTTTCACTGATAAAGTCGCTCAGATCCGGGCCAACCTCGACTCCAATTGTAAAACAGAGTCGGCTGACAACGAGTCAGTCGAGGTGACTGGGGCACGTACTTGTCCACCTGCCTGGGAAGAGTTTGATCTGGTGACACCTGATGAAGTGGACAAGGCCATTGGAGCTGTGAGTTCCGCCACCTGTTTACTGGATCCGTGTCCCTCCTGGTTGGTTTCGGCCAGCAGGGAGGTGACATGGAGCTGGGCCCAGGAGATTACCAATGCTTCCTTGGGGAGGGGAGTTTTTCCAACACTCTATAAAGAAGCGCTCGTGCACCCCCTCCTCAAGAAGCCTTCCCTGGACCCAGCCATACTTAATAACTATCGTCCAGTCTCCAACCTTCCCTTTATGGGGAAAGTTGTTGAGAAGGTGGTGGCACTCCAGCTCCAGCGGTCCTTGGAAGAAGCCGATTATCTAGGTCCCCAGCAGTCGGGTTTCAGGCCCGGTTACAGCATGGAAACCGCTTTGGTCGCGTTGATGGATGATCTCTGGCGGGCCCGGGACAGGGGTTTATCCTCTGTCCTAGTGCTCCTCGACCTCTCAGCGGCTTTCGATACCATCGACCATGGTATCCTTCTGCACCGGCTGTGGGGGTTGGGAGTGGGAGGCACTGTTCTTCAGTGATTCTCCTCCTACCTCTCTGGCCGGTCGCAGTCGGTGTTAGTGGGGGGTCAGAGGTCGGCTCCGAGGTTTCTCCCTTGTGGGGTACCTCAGGGCTCAGTCGTCTCCCCCCTGCTATTTAACATCTACATGAAACCGCTGGGTGAGATCATCCAAGGACATGGGGTGAGGTATCATCAATAAGCTGATGATACCCAGCTTTACATCTCCACCCCATGCCCAGTCAACGAAGCGGTGGAAGTGATGTGCCGGTGCTTGGAGGCTGTTGGGGCCTGGATGGGTGTCAACAGACTCAAACTCAACCCGGATAAGACGGAGTGGCTGTGGGTTTTGCCTCCCAAGGACAATCCCATCTGTCCGTCCATTACCCTGGGGGGGGAATTATTGACCCCCTCAGAGAGGGTCCGCAACTTGGGCATCCTCCTCGATCCACAGCTCACATTAGAAAACCATCTCTCAGCTGTGGCGAGGGGGGCGTTTGCCCAGGTTCACCTGGTGCACCAGTTGCGGCCCTATCTGGACCGGGACTCATTGCTCACAGTCACTCATGCCCTCATCATCTCAAGGTTCGACTACTGTAATGCTCTCTACATGGGGCTACCTTTGAAAAGTGTTCGGAAACTTCAGATCGTGCAGAACGCAGCTGCGAGAGCAGTCATGGGCTTACCTAGGTATGCCCATGTTTCACCATCATTCCGCAGTCTGCATTGGCTGCCGATCAATTTCCGGTCACAATTCAAAGTGTTGGTTATGACCTTTAAAGCCCTTCATGGCATTGGGCCAGAATATCTCCGAGATTGCCTCCTGCCGCACGAATCCCAGCGACCGATTAGGTCCCAAAGAGTGGGCCTTCTCCGGGTCCTGTCAACTAAACAATGTCGGTTGGCGGGCCCCAGGGGAAGAGCCTTCTCTGTGGCGGCACCGGCTCTCTGGAACCAACTCCCCCCGGAGATTAGAACTGCCCCTACTCTTCCTGCCTTCCGTAAACTCCTTAAAACCCACCTTTGCTGTCAGGCATGGGGGAATTGAAACATCTCCCCCTGGGCATGTTTAATTTATACATGGTATGCTTGTGTGTGTGTCTGTTAGTATATGGGTTTTTTTAAAGCTTTAAATATTTTAACTGATTGCATTATTTATGATTTGTACTACTTGCTGTGAGCCGCCCCGAGTCTTCTTGAGTGGCGGCATACAAATCCAAATAATAAATAAATAAATAAATAAATAAATAATAAATAAGTCCACAAGTTTAAAAGTTGCCAAGACTGGATGGAAGACCCCTGCTGTAGAGGGTCCTGACTCATTCTCACTTGTTTCGAGTAAGACTAGAATTAATGGGATGAAACTTCAAAGATATAAAGAAAAACATATTGGCAGGAGGAACTCTCAATCTTCCCCTTCTCTGGAAGTTTTCAAAGAAAAGCTTGATAGTTCTACATCGGGATGAAGCAGTGAATGTTACAGTGCTCAGAGAATTCAATCTCTTAGGTCACTTTCAACGCCACAATTCAGGACTGTACTACCAAATGTTTATGGAGATTCTCAGTCATCCAGGTCATTGTTGTCCCAAAGGTGGTTTTTCAGGAGGCAACTGAACTTTCTTGTTTTTCTTCGAAGATGTTTCGCTTCTCACCCAAGAAGCTTCTTCAGCTATGGCTAGATGGTGGGGAATGAAAGGGTTTATATTCCTCACAGAGCGGTCGTCAATCGTCAATCTCATTATTTTAGAGAGTCGCTGAGGTCACTTGGAGGTTTATCTGTGTCCTCAGGGTCACCTGAGTAGTGCAAACATTCTGTGGAATCTTCTTGGCTGCACGAGATGTTTTCTGCTCTGCGTCCCTTCACTATTGAAGAGAGGCGCAGGCTGTTGGTGATGAGTCTATGTCATCTGCAACTGAAACTGAAGCGCAAATGGTTCCTGCAACCAGCAGGTTTTTTTCCTCCACATTCCTTCATACTCCTACACAATTTGAAGGGTGCTCATTCCAAAATGCATAGCTAAATGTCTATATCAGTGAACCTTTTTTTTTTGCTCAAGTAAGGACGCTCATGTACAATAGCATGTGTGCGCGTGTCCACGCCCATATGCAACGCCCACCATCTGCGCATACATGCACAAACCTCCTGTACTGCCTTCACTGGGAATGCACGCAGGCTTCACTAAAGCCTCTGGACTTCGGGAAGGCCTGTTGGGCTGTTTTTCGCCCTCCCCAGGCTTCAGGAAAGTCTCCACAGCCTAGGTGTTGTGGTTGGCTCGGGGCCAGCTCCTGCAACAGGGAATTTGGACGTTGGTTTAGGGGAATCCTCAGGGTCATAGAGACTTGTATTGTTGCCAGCAGCTTCTGATAGTGAGGATTCATTGCCAAGGTCAGATGGTGGGGAAGCAGAATCAGACGGAGAGATGGGTGCAGGCAGCCCATTAGTTAATGACCCCATTAGTGAGTCATCAGACTCAGAGGAGGATCGGTGGATAGATGCCCGAATATGCAGGCTCATGGTTAGAAGGGACCAACTGCACAGGTATCATCGGAGATAAGGGGGAACACCTGTTTCTTAAGCAATTAGGTTAATGGGGTTGATGATAAATTATGGGCATTGGGGAGTGCGCATGTGGGCGTTTATTCATTTGGAGAGAGATCATTGCCAAGGATTGGACTATTCCAGGATTTCTGTTGACTCTTTGAACAATTCACAGTTAACTCTTGTGGACTCAAAGAAGGGGGAGTTGTGAGGAATCACAGCTGACTTCATTGTTCTCTTTTGTTCCTGCTTTTGACCGTATTCCATGACTGTTATCTGGGTGAGAGAAATTTGACTCTGCTTAAACGTGTGTGCTTTTAACACTGTTTCAGATAAACTACTTTTCTTTCTTCTGTGTATTTGACTTTGCATTCCTCTCTCACTGGGGGCTATTAACGAGAAGCCTGGCATAACACTAGGGACAGCGAAAAATGGCCCAACTGGCCTACTGCAAGTTCGTTTGGTCCGTTGGGCTCATTTTTTGCCATCCAAAGGCTCTAGAGGTTTTCCTGAAGCGTAGGGAGTGTGAAAATCGCTTTCACCCCACCCTCTGGAAAGCTGAAAATAAACTGGCCAGCACACATAGCGCAAAGCCTCATGTGCCTTCAGATATGGCTCCATGTGCCACCTGTGGCACACGTGCTATAGGTTCGCCATCGCGAGTCTATAGAGATAGTCAGTTACCCAGGTCATGGTTGTCACAAAGATGCAAAAAACATGCCGCTGAAAAAGCTCCTTTGGATGAGAAGCGAAAAACTAGAAATTCCAGTTGCCTCTTGAAAAAGCACCTTTGCAGTGACTGTATTACCAGGTTCTGGAGAATAGAAACATAGAAGACTGACGTCAGAAAAAGACCTCATGGTCCATCTAGTCTGCCCTTATAGCATTTCCTGTATTTTATCTTAGGATGGATATATGTTTATCCCAGGCATGTTTAAATTCAGTTACTGTGGATTTACCAACCACATCTGCTTAATATTTAAATGTTTCGATCATGTCCCCCCTTTTCATTTTGTCCTCCAGACTATACAGATTGAGTTCATTAAGTCTTTCCTGATACGTTTTATGCTTAAGACCTTCCACCATTCTTGTAACCAGTCTTTGGACCCATTCAATAGCTACTTCTGTTCAGTTTTCTCAAAAGACACCTTACAAAATAATACTATAGAGGGATATAGCATTGCTTCCAGCTGTACGGATTCAGCTCCAGTGATCTTAGAAGCCGATGTCTTAGAAGAACTTGAACGATTAAAGATAAATAAAGCAATGGGTCCAGATGGCATCCACCCCAGAGTTCTTAAAGAACTCAGATCTGTCATTGCTACCCCCCTGAATGATTTGTTTAACCAATCCCTGTTAACAGGAGATGCTCCTGAGGATTGGAGAATGGCCAGTGTTGTGCCTATCCACAAGAAGGGCAGTAGAGAAGAAGCTGGTAACTACAGGTCAGTTAGCTTGACATCAGTTGTAGTTAAAATGATGGAGACTCTACTCAAAAAGAGGATAAATCAGCACCTAAAAAACAATAACTTATTGGACCCAAATCAGCATGGCTTTACTGAAGGCAAATCATGTCAGACTAATCTCATTGAGTTCTTTGACTATGTCACAAAGGTGTTGGAACAAGGTGGTGCCGTGGATATTGCCTTTCTGGACTTCAGCAAAGCCTTTGATACGGTTCCACATAAAGAGCTGATAGATAAATGAGTGAAGATTGGACAATCCCTGGATAGTTCAGTGGATTTCAAGCTGGCTGAAGCATAGACATCAGAGAGTTATTGTTAATGGCGAGTATTCTGAGCAGAGACAGGTTACAAGCGGTGTGCCACAAGGGTCTGTTCTGGGTCCTATTCTTTTTAATATGTTTGTGAGTGACATAGGGGAAGGTTTGGTAGGGAAGGTTTGCCTATTTGCCGATGACTCTAAAGTGTGCAATAGGGTTGATATTCCTGGAGGGATCTGTAATATGGTAAATGATTTAGCTTTACTAGATAAATGGTCAAAGCAATGGAAACTGCAGTTTAATGTTTCCAAATGTAAAATAATGCACTTGGGGAAAAGGAATCCTCAATCTGAGTATTGCATTGGCAGTTCTGTGTTAGCAAAAACTTCAGAAGAGAAGGATTTAGGGGTAGTGATTTCTGACAGTCTCAAAATGGGTGAGCAGTGTGGTCGGGCGGTAGGAAAGGCAAGTAGGATGCTTGGCTGCATAGCGAGAGGAATCACAAGCAGGAAGAGGGAGATTGTGATCCCCTTATATAGAGCGCTGGTGAGACCACATTTGGAGTACTGTGTTCTGTTCTGGAGACCTCACCTACAAAAAGATATTGACAAAATTGAACGGGTCCAAAGACGGGCTACAAGAATGGTGGAAGGTCTTAAGTATAAAATGTATCAGGAAAGACTTAATGAACTCAATCTGTATAATCTGGAAGACAGAAGGAAAAGGGGGAACATGATCGAAATATTTAAAAATGTTAAAGGGTTAAATAGGGTTCAGGAGGGAAGTGTTTTTAACAGGAAAGTGAACACAAGAACAAGGGGACACAATCTGAAGTTAGTTGGGGGAAAGATCAAAGGCAACATGAGAAAATATTATTTTACTGAAAGAGTAGTAGATCCTTGGAACAAACTTCCAGCAGACGTGGTTGGTAAATCCACAGTAACTGAATTTAAACATGCCTGGGATAAACATATATCCATTGTAAGATAAAATACAGGAAATAGTATAAGGGCAGACTAGATGGACCATGAGGTCTTTTTCTGCCGTCAGTCTTCTATGTTTCTATGTTTCTATGTTTCAATTTTGTCAATATCTTTTTGTAGGTGAGGTCTCCAGAACTGAACACAGTATTCCAAATGTGGTCTCACCAGCGCTCTATATAAGGGGATCACAATCTCCGTCTTCCTGCTTGTTATACCTCTAGATATACAGCCAAGCATCCTACTTGCTTTTCCTACTGCCCGACCACACTGCTCACCCATTTTGATACTGTCAAAAATCACTACCCCTAAATCCTTCTCTTCTGAAGTTTTTGCTAACACAGAACTGCCAATGCAATACTCAGATTGAGGATTCCTTTTCCCCAAGTGCCTTATTTTACATTTGGAAACATTAAACTGCAGTTTCCATTGCTTTGACCATTTATCTAGTAAAGCTAAATCATTTACCATATTACAGACCCCTCCAGGAATATCAACCCTATTGCACACTTTAGAGTCATCGGCAAAAAGGCAAACCTTCCCTACCAAACCTTCCCCTATGTCACTCACAAACGTATTAAAAAGAATAGGACCCAGAACAGACCCTTGTGGCACACTGCTTGTAACCTGTCTCTGCTCAGAATACTCGCCATTCACAATAACTCTCTGATGTCTATGCTTCAGCCAGCTTGAAATCCACTGAACTATCCAGGGATTAAGTCCAATCTTCACTAATTTATCTATCAGCTCTTTATGTGGAACCGTATCAAAGGCTTTGCTGAAGTCCAGATAGGCAATATCCACGACACCACCTTGATCCAACACCTTTGTGACATAGTCAAAGAACTCAATGAGATTAGTCTGACGTGATTTGCCTTCAGTAAAGCCATGCTGATTTGGGTCCAATAATATCAAAGTAGTATTGCGTATAGTATTACACAAATGTGAGCCGTGCAGCACAATGATCCTAAACACATGAGAAAATAACTATAGCAGAGGAACTTTCTCATTCCAAGATGGTCAAGTCAAACCCCAGACCTTACTCAATTAAATTGCTGTAAAGCAAGTTGTTCATGCAAGACTAGAAGTACAGTGGTGCCTCATCTTACGAACGCCTCTTCTAACGAACTTTTCAAGATGCGAACCCGGTGTTTAAGATTTTTTGGGGGAGGGGCAGCTTGGAGGGGGAAAGACTTTGCATTAACAAAAGTAGGAGAACAGCATGCTTGCAGACACTGAAAGAGTGTCTTTTGAAGAAAGAAAAGGTAGTGACGGCTTGGAGGGGGAAAGACTGCATTAACAAAAGTAGGAGAACAGCGTGCTTGCAGGCACTGAAAGAGTGTCTTTTGAAGAAAGAAAAGGGAGGGGCGCCCCCCTTGCCTTTCTTCCTTCCCACTCACCCTTTAGCCTAGCCTTGCTTCTTCCACCCACCCCCTTTAGCTGCTCCTCCTTGCCCTCTGTTCGCATCCCTTCTAAAGTTTGGGATTTTCCTGAAGGATTTGCACGCATTATTTGCTTTTACATTGATTCCTATAGGAAACATTGTTTCGTCTTACAAACTTTTCACCTTACGAACCTCCTCCTGGAACCAATTAAGTTCGTATCATGAGGTACCACTGTATTACTGAAAATACTTCCAAGGCAATATGCTGAATAGCTATAGGAAAAGAAAAATATTAAAAGCCATTGTACTTAAAAGAGTAGTTAACAGTTATGAAATCTAACTGTTCGTGTACCATTTTCCACAAAAAACAATTATTAACTCAATGTTTTCAGGAAAGATATTGACACAACGCACCGTTGTTTATATGCTTTAAACAGAATCTCTCACCCCTTAAAACGATTTTAGACCAAATTCTGATCACACTCTAGGCATTCACAATTATTATTTTGCAATAGCATGGTATTAAAGATTTTTGCATGTTGCATTTTCTTGGTGGGGCCATATCAGATTGGAACGAAAAAGATCACCTTTAGTACCACAACTGGATCTCAGATTGACTGAATAGTAAAAAAAAAATCCCCAAAACAACAAAACAAAACTCAAGAACTGTATTTTTGGAGTGTAAGGTGTACCTTTTTCCTCCCTAAAAGTGGCTGAAAAGTTGGGTGTGTCTTATACTCTGAATGTAGCTTTTTTTGAAGCCTTTTTTTCCAGCCTTAATGTGGCACTAATGATCTTCCTGACTTTACTGGCTTGCAGGCTTTTTTCATTGCTAATCGGTCAGAAGATTTTTTTCCCAGCCTTAAGTCTTTGCAAGCTTTTTTCCCATTACTACTCGCTCCAAATAAGTTTTTTCCCAGCCCTAACAAAGTACTAACGATCTTCCCAGATCTTCCCAGGCCCTACTGGCTTGCAGACTTTTTATTGTTACTCCCTCTTAAGAAAGTTTTTCCAGCCCTAAGTCTTTGCAGGCTTTTTTTCATTGCTATTTGCTCCGAATAAGGTTTTTTTAAAGTCCAAACCAGGGGATAAAATAATGTGCTGAAGCTGACCAGACTAAGGACACTAGCCAGATGAATATCTGGCAGGCAGGCTTTCCCTCCTATTTTCCTCCCCAAAAGCTAAGGTGCGTTTTATACTCCGGTGCGTCTTATACTCCAAAAAATATAGTACACTTCTTTTCTCCTGTTCTACCATTCCACACCGAATCATGAGTGCATAGCACAGTAATACTTCTTAAAGGACAGGCACTATTCCAATCAGGAAACATCATTTCTGCATCATCAGAAAAAAAATCTGTTGTGTCTCAGAAGCTAAAATAGAAGGCACATTTCAGCACTGATTTCAGCACTCTGATGGTGGTGGTGGTGGGGCTTTAACATATCCTAAGCCTAGCTTTCTAATATCAGAAATAAAATATGTTATTGGAATTAATCAGCAAAAGGATACATTCCGCATACATACATACCTGGACATGATACTTGACAATATAATAGGAAATCCACAGAGGAATAATAATAATAGTTATAGCAAGTTTTCCAGTATTGTACATCTTGAATACCTAAAAATAATTTTAAAAATTAGTTCTTTCCTGCTTGATTGCATCAATATGATTTCATTGGATTTGTTGAAATTCAAAAATGATGTTTAATGTTATTTTTATGTAATAGCAAACTACAGTGCAATCCTGTAGGAACAAATCTCCTTTGCCTTTTGGAATAGCCATGGGGTAAGAGAAATTTATCTGTACATACTTATCATGTTATCCCACACTAAACTATAATTTTTATGCATAGCTGAATTAGCCATAAAGCTAATTCATTCCAAATAAGTTTTCAAAAATCAGTTTGTTGGGTACAGATAGGAATGTTCACACAAAATGAGACAAGATCTTCAGCTCTTCCCTCCATGCTGAAAGATAAAAGGTGCCTTGCAGCATGTAGTTATTTCAGAGACTTTCTACAAATTTTCTTTACCCCCCCCAAATTAAGAACTTTCACACATTGCCAAATTCCTTTAAGAAAACAGCCTGCTTTGTTATCCAAATATAGCAAATCCCAGATATATTACAGAAATACATCGCCCAGGCCTCACTTCCTTTGTAGAGCCCTGTGTCTTTTAATTGCACCAGCTGTGATTTAGTTTTTCAGAGATTTTCAAAAACAGAAGGCTGAAAAACTGTTAGAAAATATTCCTGGGTTTCAATGGAGCTACTTCAAACATACGTATATATCAAAGATGTTTTGTTGTTATTTTGGCCATACTGGGGCCCTGATTAAGATTAATCACCTTTGTCCTTATATACAAGTAGTCTTCAACTTACAATAGTTCATTTAGTGATGGTTCAAAGTTGTAACAGTACTAGATAAAGTAACTTATGACCATTTTTCACAATTACATCCTTTGCAGCATCCTCACGATCATGTGATCAAAATTCAGATGTTTGGCAACCAGTTCATATTTATGACCATTGCTGCGTCCCAAAATCCTATGATCACCTTTTATGACCGTCTGACAAGCAAAGTCAATGGGGTAGCCAGATTCACTAAACCAACTGTTTTTAATTCATCATCTGCAGTGATTCACTTAACAGCTGTGGCAAGAAAAGTTGTAAAATGGGCCAAAGCTCACTAACAACTGTCTCACTTAACCACCAAAATTGTGGGCTCCGTTGTGGTCATAAGTCAAAATTCGCTGCATGCAGCGAATGGCTGTGATTCTCCTTTATACTACAATCTCTATTTTTTTATCTTATTTTCTACTATGCTTTTACCTTTTTACATCATGACCGACTCAGACTCAATCTGAAAAAGGGGTAGTATCTAAATCCAACCCAGTCAAGAAAGCTCAATAATCAAAACCCAGGAAGATCTTATTTGTTAGGGATATTTACATATTTTATTATGTGAAGCATTACCATATTATATTTCAATGATGGCAAACCTATGGCACGTGTACCATAGGTGGCACACGGAGCCATATCTGAGGGCATGCAAGGCATTGCCCTATGTAGCTCCAGCATACATGTGTGTGCTGGCCAGCTGATTGTCGGCCTTCTTTTCAGCCATTTTTGCTCTTCCTTGGCTTTAGGAAAGCTTCCTTTTGCTGGGAAAATAGCCCAATGGACCAACCGGAAATTTGGAAACCAACTTCCGGTTGTCCCATTCGGCCATTTTTAGCCATCCCCAGGCTTCAGGAGGTTTTCCTGAAGCCTGAGGACGGCAAAAAAATCCCAGCCCAATGGGCCAAACAGAAGTCTGGAGGTTTAAGTGAGGCCTGTGCGCATGTGTGGGGGAGGCGGGTGTGTGTGTGCATGCTAATAATAATATTATTATTAATTGGCATACAAATCCAATTAATAATAAAATAATAATAACAAATCTAATTAATAATAATAAAATAATAATAATAATAATAATAATAATAATAATAATAATAATAATAATAATGGGGTTGTGCAGTGACAGATTCTGCATGGTCCCATTTGCAGTTCCTCTCTCTCTCTCTCTTCCTAGTCCCAAGTCTTTCCCTCTAAATTCAAGTCTACTTCTCTCAGATTCTCCAAACCACGTATCTTCTCCAGGCAACGTATTCAGCAATTTCTTTGATGGTGAAAGTTGTCCACACTGGCTGAGTTGGGAATGGAAATGGGACAACCATTCAGAAACACAAATGAATGAATGAATGAATGAATGAATGAATGAATGAATGAATGAATGAATGATTGAGTCAGTCAGTCAGTCAGTCAGTCAGTCAGTCAGTCAATCAATCCAGCCCAGCCAAGTTGCTGCAACCAAACCTGCCACTGCCAACTCACCATGGCTAACGCACCTTAGGACAACTCACCATGGGACAATTTAACAATTCAATTTTATTATTTAAAATACATTTTAAAATATTAAATTTTCCATTCTTCAGTGATTCTATTCCATAATTTCTTTGATATTACTGTAATTCATGTCCCGCAGTGAATCATCCTATGGAGAGTTGGCCATGTTGAAATAAACCCAGCTGAAACACCCATGGACCTCTTGAATCCTTTGCATAGACTCAAGCTGCCTCTCTCCTCCATTACTTGCAGGAAAAAAGCTTATGTTATGTCTTCCTCTACTTCACAAGTAGTCTTTCTGCTGATCCTCTTGCTGGTTTTCATCAACTCTACTATTTATTTTACTCTCACTTCTGCTTTTCCATATCTCAAGCAATGTAATAACCTGAGCATTGCCTAGAATTTGATGCTTGACCTGTTTTACATGCAGGCAATTTCCAATTCTGCATATCCAGTTTGGGAAAGGCCCCTATCTGATACCTAACAATGTCGCTAACACCTTAAACAGCACTGAACTGGTTGAACTCAATAGATGCATCTTCCTAGGTCAGCGCTAGGCAAAGTTGGCTCTTCTATGACATGTGGACTTCAACTCCCAGAATTCCTGAGCTAGCATGACTTGCTCAGGAATTCTGGGAGCTGAAGTTCACAAGTCATAGAAGAGCCAACTTTGTCTACCCCTGTCCTAGGTTTTTCCTCCCTTTCTCATGCAACAGCTAGCATAGCCATAATGTATAGTGTGATACCATTGGCACTAGGGGTTAAGGAAACAACCTGTTTGATGACATCACACCATGCATTGTTTTATGGCAGATATCAAGCAAAGAAAAGAGAGGAGAGAGAGAAAACATGAAGCAGCAGCAACCCTCAGAATGACTTGTTAATAAGCCTCTCCGGTTGGGAAAAGAATGAGCAATGCCCTTGAGTGGCCTTTGCCACTATCAAAATTCCCATTCTTATCCTTAGCATTTTTATCCTAAGAATTTTCCCGTGTATTGACTTTTCCTTAATGATCCTACCATCCTCCACAGAAGCCAAAACCCTGTGGAAAACTGTGTGAAATGCTTGATGTTGCTCACCATAGCTCCCTCAGTAATTTATGGTAAGTACTTCCAGTTGAGATTTGAAAAAAAACCATCTGAATAGCAGGAGGTTCTCATGGATTGAACAGAAAAAGTGCTTGTGTCGACGACCTGAGTGTCAGAAGTCCCAATGTGCCAGATTTTATCCAGAAAAGTTCATGTTTTAACTCACGTCAGGTGGGCAAGGCAGTGGTTAAGGAAGGTTTCCTTATTGCTCATTATCACAACCCACTAATGCTTTTCCGTCACTCTGAGTTTACAAACAAAGTCCCACGAGGAAAGATGGTGATAAGCAGGTATGGGGCTACTGCCTGGATGGTGGGGGTGACGCAGTGGGGTAGCAAAAGTGGAGCTCCGCCCCAAAGCACCCAATTTGCATAGAAAAATGTTGAAAGAAAATGCACGGCGTCCTGCATAAGCCACGCCCACAGTGTGGTAGTAAAATTTTGGTAGCCCTTCACTGGAGATAAGTCCAGAGTTCCAGCAACCAAATACAGTGGTACCTCAAGATACGAACCCCTATCTTACGAACAACTCGTGATACGAACCCGGGGTTTAGAAAATTTTTGTCTCTTCTTACGAACTTTTTTCGAGTTACGAACCGGCATTCGGAGACTGCTGGGAAGCCGCGCAGCTGTTTTAAAAGGTGACAGCCAGGCTGCGGGGCTTCCCAGAATCCTTCCGAACGCCGGTTCGTAACTCAAAAAACGTTCGTAAGGTTCGGTTCGGGAGGTTGCTGGGAAGCCCCCCAGGCCGGCTGTGACCTTTTAAAACAGCCGCGCGGCTTCCCAGCTGTCTCCCGAAGCCGAACGTGGAAGTTCGGCTTTGGCGTTCGGTTTCGGGAGACAGCTGGGAAGCTGCGCGGCTGTTTTAAAAGGTCACAGCCGGCCTGGGGGGCTTCCCAGCACCCCTCCGAACCCCGGACTTTTGCTGAACTTCTGGGTTCAGGGTTCAGGGGGGTGCTGGGAAGCCCCCCAGGCTGGCTGTGACCTTTTAAAACAGCCGCGCGGCTTCCCAGCACCCCCCCGAACCCCAAACTTTTGCCGAACTTCCAGGTTCGGGGTTCGGGAGGTTGCTGGGAAGCCCCCCAGGCCGGCTGTCACCTTTTAAAACAGCCGCGCGGCTTCCCAGCAGTCGCCGAACGCCGGGTTTTTGCGGGGGGGTTTTTTGGTTGCATGGATTGACTTTACATTGTTTCCTATGGGAAACAATGTTTCGTCTTACGAACCTTTCGACTTACGAACCTCCTCCTTGCACTAATTAAGTTCGTATCATGAGGTATTACTGTAATAGTCCAAGTGTGTAAAGTCTGAGAGCTGAGACCAAGCACAAAATTCAAGGAACAGGATCCAGCGAAGCTGGGAAGAAGCACATCAAAACAAGAAAGTGTTCCCGACAGACACACCTTCTCAAGCATCTGATTCAATCAACCTTCCCCAGCTTTCCTTCTGAGGAAGGACGGGGCTGCTTCCTTGTAATCAACCTCAGTGATCTCCTCTGTGCCCCTCTCTACTCTGCTCTCCTCATCCGTTCCTTGTCAGAGGCAGTCTAGAGCAGCGGCGAGTTCCACTTACCTGCATACCGGTGCGCTGCATGGGCATCCTACTCATTTGGGTGGTCATGGATGTGCGTGCATTCTCACATGTGATTTTGCTTTTGCGCATGCGCAGGAAACAAAAACTTGCTGAAATCTCCTGACACTCACTCGCATGCAATTTCGGTGACTTTTTGCTTCCACACATGTAGAGAAGCAAAAAATCAATGACATTTCGCGCACCTGAGCATCCCCTCGCAGGATTTTGCTTCTGCGAATGTGCAGGAAGCAAAAAAGACAATTTTTTTTTTAAAAAGATGGCGCCAGTCACCAGAATATTGAAGATGGCATCAGAGTGGTTGCATGCAAATTACGCAATCTAGCGGAATGGAGCTCCGAGGCATACAGGTAGCAGCCCAACATTGAGAGGCTACCATCTCTGTTGGTCCTGTGCAGCTGCTCTGCTCCTGCAGGAGGATCCCCATCCGGTTGCCCCCCCCCCCTACTCTCACTGCCAGACGGCCTTGGAACTTCCTCATCCTCATCCCCTTGACTTTCCACTCATTTATAGAGGACTATGTCTTCCCTGTTGGACAGTCCTAGCTCCAACTCCTGCTCCTCTGAACCAGGATCCAACTGCAGATTCTTGCAGGACGAATACACATGGAACTGCACAGCAGAAGTATCCAACCTGCAAACAAGGGCATGTTATTGTATATCCTATGACCGTTCACCTTTTTCTCAGATACAGATTTTTCTCTCAGTACTGAAAGAGCTTCTGTAAGAGACAATTTGGGTAGGTGGTTGAAATAAATGAAGGCTGTTTGAATGGTAAGTATCAGTAGAAAAAAGTGAGATTTTAAATGCTCCTTCAGGTAGTGGGAAATGGTTGTGTGTGGTGATATTTTTCTTATATGCACTTCTATATTACTCTGTGTTTATAAAACTAAAAAGCTTTTCTATTCTTTCAAAAGGAAACTAGAGAACGTGCCCAGTGTTCAATAAAGTTGCCAAATTTCAGTGTAGGTAGGATTAAAGTCTATGGATGCTGTCAAAGTCCCTAGTGAAGACCATGTCCTCAAAAAGGGGCTAAGAGCAACCCAGCCGTGTGGGGTCACTCACGAACACAAATCCTAGAAAGAAAGCTTGGACACATTGTCTCTCTCTGGGTGAAGTGACATGGTGTAGAGCCATGTACTCCTTTTTATTTGGGAACGTAAGGAAATGGGGATAATTACATATACATGTCAAATGATACATCCAATAATATTACTTCAAACATATCTTTTGAGTTCTTCCTTTTCCCATAGATATCAAGAAACAATTTCCTAGAAAACTCTTCCTTAGAGCAGATGTTCCTCACACCTAATTTCTCTGAAGTCTTCTGCAGTATCTCACTAATCTTCCTTAATCACCCTGTCGTCCTGTTGTATGCTTCAGGCAATGTAAATTCCCCCTTTGATCCTGTCCCGGAGTGGTGAAAACTTTGTTTATTGTTTATTTGAGCCCTTTTGTTTCCCTGTTGTAATTGCCAGGAATGCAGATTAGGCAGGTTAGTGCCCTTCCTGTCCTGGGTTATAGAATCAGGGTAAGAGTATTTTTATGCTAGAGGTCCAGATTTATAAATCCTATTCTAACATTTATGCTATACTGCATCATCTCCTCCTTTTTTATTTGTTATTGAATGCAAGTACCTATGTCAGTACTCTGTTCTTATTTTTTCATCACAGGAAAAGTGAAAGGGCTTATTTTCCATCAGATCATCACAAAACGGTCCTAGGGGGGTTTTGAGGGGTTGAGCAGACTCATACAATACATCGTGAACAAAGGCAGAACGACACATAGAAAACAAGGAAGGAATACACTGGGTAAAACAACATAACAATATAGCGGCTGAAATGATACCTATCACATACATAAAAATTACCCTTAACCAAGAGCCATCCGGAAACCATGACCATAGAGCATTCCACCAATTAGGTAATATGTCTGTGTCCATGTTGTACACCAATTGTTTCATCTCCTTAATGTGTTCTTCTATGGTGGCAGAGTTATCAGTGAGATTGAAACAACACATGTTCTTAACTGCCTGACAACCTTGATGGTGGAGTAACAGTAAAAAGTCAATGGCAGCCCTGTTATCTAATATCGCATGTCTCAGGTCAGATTGCTCTTCATTTAAAGCAGCCAAGGCAATGGAGGTTCTGATAATATATTTTGCCAAGGCACAAGCAAGATTTCCTATCAAATGCTGATTGTACACTGCCAAAGCGGGCACCCCTAGAAGTGAGGCAGTTAAAGAAATATATTCAGCTTTGTTCAATAAGGCAATGCTATCATCACAGGTGTTATCCAAGGGAATAATAGTTCTGCATTGCCAATAATGGTGAGACAAAAATACATCTTGCTTGGAGGGGAGAACAGGAATTAGGCGGGTCAGGCTACAAACGGTTTCAGATAAGTTTGCTGGGATATAGTTGAAGGTCCTGTCACCACATGTAAAAAACCAGCCTGGGGGAAGCAGAACATGACCATAGGCAAATGATACATTTTGAATGGTTGAGCAATTGCGCTTCCACGTGGCAGGTGACAATTTCAAGCAGCGTGGGTGGGACTGATGGGTGGAACAATTAACAATACGGGCACACGTCACATCTGCTCCTATGGCAACGTGAGGGGTATATAATGACATTGCTCCAGAAGGGAGATGATATGACTTGGGACCCCATTCATAAAACCGGGCATAATGTAGCTCCTGGGCAGTTAAAAACATAGACAAAGAGGAATCATTAAGGAACACAGAAATGGGGGTGCATACAGGAATCAGACAATACCCTCAAACCATATGCATATCAACAGCTTGCGACAAACAGAATATAGACAAGTTGGAAAGATTTGCGAGACGTAGCCAAATATTATACTCCATCCGTTGTTGCAGGTCCATAGAACATCTAGGGCGGGTGTAAGTGGGAGCGCGGGAACAAGTAGTCAAAGCAATAATAAAAAATATGCACAAAAAACACAATAGAAAAATAAAAACATGTAAGAAAAATGGCGTACATGACATTGGTCCATTTAATTTATCCCATAGAGTGAAATGGGAGGCGTGTTTGTGAATGCGCAAAACAGGGCATCCTCGTGGTGGAAAGTGTCCTGGAGGGTCAGGAAAAACTTCATCATAAGGTGGAGGTTGATGCAGTCCAGATTCCTGGACGGGCGTGGGAACAGCCTCTGTAGGTGAGGTGGACATCATTGATTAAGGATACAGCACTCAGAGAGGTCAGGGAGGGATTACTTCTTTTCCTTAGTTTTTGGCAAAAAGGGGCGGACGTGTCGGTCAGGAACCCACAACACACGATCTTCTAGTTGCACTGCAGTGTAACCTCGGCCCCAGGTGATGAGATCTGCGGGGCCTCTCCAGGTCAGATCTGGAAGTAACCTGTAATAAACGGGGGGTCGAGGGGCAAAGATTCATGTGTGGCAAAATGTTGCTGTGCAGCAGTAGAGCGAGCGGAGGGCCCAGTTAAGTTTAAAAAATTAAGAGTAAAAAGTACTCTGTTTAATTGGTTTTGCAAGAACGGGAGGCCCGGAGGGATTTTCTCCGTTTTTAATTTTTCTAGCACCCGTTTAACGGTCAAGTTAGCCCTTTCTACCAGAGCTTGACCCTGACTGTTAAAAATTATGCCAAACTTATGCGTGATGCCCCAAGTATTACAAAATTGCACAAAGGCTGAGCTAGTATAAATGGGACCATTGTCCGTTTTGAGTTCTTTAGGGCGTCCCATCGTTGCAAAGGTGTCAATACAATGGTTGATAACATGCTTTGTGGCCTCGCCTCTCTGTGGGGAGGCCATAATAAAGCCAGAATAAGGATCAACAGAAACATGTAAATATTTCCAGGGCGCAAAAGGTTGGAATTGCGTAATATCCATTTGCCAAATTTTTAAAGCCTCAAGACCACGCGGGTTGACCCCCATAGGAATGGAGTTAGCATGCTGACTACATGTGGGGCACTGCTGAACAATGGCCGAGGCTTCAGATTTTGAGATACTAAATTGTTTGGCGAGAGCTTTGGCATTTTGGTGAAAATAGGAGTGGCTTTCCCAAGGGGTTGGGAAAGACAGAGAAAAAACAGCAGGTGACCGTGCCGCCTTATCGGCAGTGTCATTGCCCTCGGGTTAGCATTCCTGGGAAAGGCTGATAACTGCGTATGTGAGCAACAAAAAAGGGGGCAGTCCTAGCCATAACTAACTGCTGGAGAGTCAAAAACAGGGCCAATAAGGAGCTGTGAACAGCTGGGGACAAATAAGCATCAAAAATATTAAGAATAATCTGGGAAACATACAAGGAGTCTACAATAAGATTAAAGGGTGTATCAGTCAGTTTCTGAAAGGCCAAAATGGAAGCAGCCAATTCTGCACGTTGAGCAGAGGTTTGGGCTGGGGTGTGGTGTATAACCCATTGGCCATTTCTTTGAAAAACACAGGCTCCCCTGGTTTTTGTCTCGTCAGCTAAAACAGTTAATGCCTGCGGGATAGGTTGGTCTTACATACAGGTGTTAAAGCGGACAGGGACCAACTGAATTAATTAAATGCGAGTGTCTGCAGGTAGATGATATAAGACCTGACCAGGCCAGTCCACAAGGGCCATCTGGAGGTCTTCACTTTGAGAAAATAAGGATTCCCACATGGGGAGGGGAAGGGGGACATAAAGTGAGACCGGCTCAAAACCTATGAACGTTAGACAGCGGCGGTGGCCGCGAACAATTAGAAGAGTATATAATGAAAAGCGAGAAGAAATAGTTTTTCGGGGAGGGTGTGCGGAAGATGAATCCATTCAATGATCAAGATTGATGAGGGCAACACTTGTATAATACAAACAGTAGGAATAGAAGGAGTGTTAAGCAAAAGAAGAGACAGAGGGGTGTTTTCCTCGCACCTATCCACCCACTTAACACGCAGCGCATTATTAATTTCAGCCAATGTGTCCAGCTGCTCTGGGGTGAGGTGGATAAGATTTGAGGGGGAGGAGGCTCCCGCCAGGGCAGAAAAGAGGGGGGTCAACTTAGAAGTCATGAACCCCAAGGAAGGGCGAGCCCAATTTAGCGATCCCAAATACTGCTGGAGCTGAACCAGGGTGGCAGGGGAGGGCAAAGACAAGGAGGGAAGAACAGGGGAGGAACAGAACTGGGAAAGTTTGTGACCCAGATACAGAAAGGGTTCTGTTTGCTGAACCTTTTCAGGAGCTATGGTCATGCCATTAGCGGTTAAATGTTCAATGAGAAGGAGCAGAATCTGTTGAAAGGATGGGTGAGGCATATCGGCCGAGAGCAAGAGATCATCCATGTAGTGGTATAAAAGAATGTTTGCATGGGAGAGGCGAAAGGGCTCTAATAGTGAATGTACCACATACTGACACATGGTAGGGCTGTTTAACATGCCTTGAGGTAAAACTTTCCACTGATAGCGAGAAGTAGGATAACTATTGTTAAAGACAGGGAGAGTGAAAGCAAACAGCAGGCGGTCTTGAGATTGCAACGGGATGGAAAAGAATGCATCCTTTAAATCTATTACAGCCAGTTTGAAGCTTTGTGGAATGAGATTGGGGTTAGGCAATCCACATTGTAAGGGGCCCATGGGGCGGATTACTTTGTTGACATCACTAAGATCTAGCAAGAAACGCCAATGGCCACTTTTCTTTTTTATCACAAATACTGGAGTATTTTAAGGGCTGTTGGACGGCTCCAAATGACCAAGACTTATTTGCTCTTCCACTAGCGCTTTAAGAGCTGTCAATTTTTCCAACAAGAGTTATATAAAAAAGAAGATATCAGTGAAGATGAAGTTTTTAATTATCTAGAATATACAAAGTGACCGCAATTAACGGAGAAGACAAGGGGCGAGGTTTTACCAGAGAAGTCATTGCTGGTGAGAGTTGCTGTAGCCACTTGTCATCTGATTCCACAGCTTCATCTGAAAGGAGCATGCTGAAAACCATATGCTGCATTCCTAGCCTTATTGTGTATTCTATGATCTGCTTTCTTCGAAAACTTTTACAATTCTGCTGCTGTATTAGAAGCCAAAATATTTTAAAAGAAAAAAAATATAAGGAATGGATAGAGAAAGAATTAAATATTTTTTTTGAAATAAATAAAATTTTAGATACTACCCCACAAAACCTATGGGATACTGCCAAGGCATACATAAGAGGATTAACGATTTCCTATACTGCAAAGGTAAATAAAGAAAAAAAATACAATATGAACAATTAATAAATGAATTAAAACAAGTAGAATCTTTATCACAACAAAATGCTAAGAACAGGGAGCTAAAGGGAAAGATAGATGTAATCAAACATAAAATTAAACTCATAGAGCTAAATCAAATAGCAGAAAAGATAAAAAGAGCTAAACAACAATACTTCGAACATGCCAATAAGCCAGGAAGATGGCTTGCGTATAAATTAAGGAAACATAGACAGTCAAAAATAATCAAAAAGTTAGAGGATGAAGATGGAATAATAAAATATAATATAGATGAAAAAGCAAAAATAGTACAAAACTTTTTTAAAGAGTTATATAAAAAAGAAGATATCAGTGAAGATGAAGTTTTTAATTATCTAGAATATACAAAGTGACCGCAATTAACGGAGAAGACAAGGGGCAAGGTTTTACCAGAGAAGTCATTGCTGGTGAGAGTTGCTGTAGCCACTTGTCATCTGATTCCACAGCTTCATCTGAAAGGAGTATGCTGAAAACTGTTGAATACTCTAAAAAAAAACGCTGTAAACTGTATCCAGGGAAAATATGTAAATAGGTTGCGCCCGATTGGTTAAGGCGCTGACAGCTTGTTTTTGAGCGGGAAAATAAAAGTATAAAAGGAGCCGGTTTTCCTTTGCCCAGCTGAGACGCGTTCCAGCTGGTAGTCACTTCCAAAAAGAGCTGAAATAAAGAACCGTCTCGTAACCGCTGTGTCAAGACTCTTCACCTGGCGACGACGGAAGAACGAGCCTTCACTTGCCGCTATGGATTCCCTGCCGGTCGGAAGAGCTCCGGAATTCTTCAACCCGGAGAAATCTACCTGGGATGCCTACCTCGCGAAATTCGACGTCTTCCTCGAGGCTGCCGGCATGAGGGACGCCGACAACGATCGGAAGAGAGCGATCTTCTTAAATTACTGCGGCTCGGAGATGTTCGATCTCGCCCAGACATTAACCGACCCGGCACCGGCAAATTCCATCTCCTGGGATTCCCTGAAGACGAAACTTTCGGCCCATTTCCAGCCAACGAAGCCGGCGATCGTTTACAGACACCAGTTCTCGAGAATGGGGCAGCTAGAAGCAGAAAGCATCAACCAATACGCTACTCGCCTACGAACCGTGCTGTCAAAATGCTGCTTTGAAAACCCGGAAGCACGCCTAATTGACGCTCTCATCTTCGGAATGAGGAATTCGACCGTCAGAAACAAACTCCTGACCGAAGAGGAACCTACACTTCAAACAGTCATCAAATTAGCCCAGACCGCGGAAGTTGCTGAGGTGGCTGCAAAAGAGCTAAAACAGAACGACAAGCAAGAAGTCGTGGCTCACATCTCTACACCTATTCAACGCGCCGACTCTACAAATGAGGTGAGCCCATCTATGACCTCCGAAAATGACTGCTTTCTCATCCGGCAAGACCTTCCTCGATCCCTGAGGCAACCTCACCAATCACTTCCGTGTTCTGGTTGCCGCGGCAACCATTCCCGCCACCGTTGCCCTTTCCGCGATGCCAATTGCCACCGTTGTGGCCGCCGGGGGCACATAGCCGAAGCATGCAGAGCCTCCATGCCGGAGGAAGCATTCTCCACTCAACGGGCGCCAAGATTCCAAACTCAACCGCGCGAAAACAGAGGATTTAAACCTTCCGGCCGCAACAATCACTCCAACGTTAACCGTGACTACTTAAGAGGTAACCGGGACATTTCAATTAATAACACAGTAACGGCCAACAAAGCCAAAATTAATATTTCTTTACTTTTTAATTCTAAACCATGCCAGATGGAACTGGATACTGGCTCTAGCTATAGTATTATGCCCTGGTCAAAAGTCAAAATGTATATGCCACATATTAGCAAAAATGATTTAATGCGTTCAAATGTAATTATTAAGGATTTTCAAGGGGGTTAATTCCTGTCCTGGGAATACTAACTGTGCCAATTGTACACAAACGTTTTAAAGCTGATCTTCCATTGTTAGTGGTGTCAGGGCCTACTCACTCACTTTTAGGCTTAGAGTGGATGGCTCCCCTTGGTATAGAAGTCTCAGGCATTCATAAATTATCACATACTGTCATTCCTGATTTCGTCAGGGAATTCCCTGACGTCTTTAGTCCCACTCTGGGGTCATATAAAGGGCCACCAATTTCATTCTCCATTGACCCTATTGTGCCTCCTATCCGCCTCAAGCCACGGAGAGTCCCCCTGCCTCTACTTCCTAAATTAGATATAGAATTGGATAAGCTCATCCATCAAGGCATTTTAGTTCCAGTAGACCAAGCTCCCTGGGAAACCCCAATAGTAACTCCTCTCAAACAAGATGGCTCCTTACGAGTCTGCGCAGACTACAAATCAACCTTAAATAGAGCCTTGAAACATCATCCATACCCCATACCTGTTGTACAACACCTACTCCACTCCCTAGGGGAGGGGAAAGTATTCGCAAAAATCGACCTCGCGCAGGCATACCAACAACTGCCTGTAGACGAACCTACCTCATTAGCACAAACTATTGTTACACATAGAGGGGCTTTCAGATGCACCCGGTTGCAATTTGGTGTCAGTGTAGCCCCGGGGATTTTTCAGAGTCTCATGGAGCGGTTATTGACAGGAATCAGGGGAACCATACCCTACTTTGATGATATTCTAATTTCAGGAAGGGATCAAACCCAGCTAAACACAAGAATAAGGGAAGTTCTAACAAGGCTGCAGGGCAAGGGACTTAAAGTTAAACCAGGCAAATGCGTGTGGGGAACCAGAAGTGTCAATTTTTTGGGTTATACAATAGATGGCGAAGGAATCCATCCCACCAGTGATAAGGTCAAGGCAATACAGGAGGCCCCAGAGCCCAAGAGTAAGGCAGAATTGCAGGCCTTTTTAGGCCTACTTAATTTCTACTCTGTTTTTTTGAGACAGTAGGCCACAGCAGCAGAACCTCTACACCGGCTGCTTCAGAAAGAAGTTCCTTGGAGTTGGGGGAGAATTGAAAGTGAAGCTTTTTCTCGAATAAAGAACCTCTTAACTTCCAAAAGCGTAGTGGTACAGTACAGTACGTTACTCCCCCTACGTCTTACATGCGATGCTTCTCCTTATGGGGTGGGTAGTGTCCTGGCTCACGTGCTGCCTAACGGCACAGAGGCCCCTATAGCATTTTTCTCAAGAACGCTGTCCAGCACAGAAAGGAACTACAGTCAGCTGGACAAAGAGGCTTTAGCATTGGTAGCGGGAGTTAAAAAGTTCCACAATTACATTTTTGGTAGACATTTTGAGTTGGTTACCGATCACAAACCATTGTTAGGCCTTCTAGCCCCAGACAAACCAACTCCACCCTTCATGTCCCCACGGTTAATTAGATGGGCTATCTTTTTGTCAGGATATCAATATAACCTAACACACAGGGAAGGGACGACCATAAACCATGCGGATGGCCTTAGCAGATGCCCCATCCCTGAAATAGTAGAAGACCCTGCCCCTTCTGCTGATGTTTTACTGATAGAGTTAGAGGATAACCCCCTGACAACTGCCAAGGAAGTGGCAGAGCATACCAAAAAAGACCCCGCTCTCGTGAAAGTTATTAATTGTGTATTAAGGGGATGGAATAATGAGTATAATGGGAAAGACATTTCTGAATTTAAGAGTAAGAGATTGGAACTATCTTATGTTAAAGGTTGCCTATTGTGGGGTGACCGGGTAGTAATTCCAGAAAGTCTGAGGTCTAAAGTGTTGAATATGTTGCATGTGGGTCATCCAGGCATCGTGAGGATGAAGGGGTTAGCAAGGGGTCATTTCTGGTGGCCAGGACTTGATACCGAAATTGAGAGGTGGGTGGCCAAGTGTGACCCCTGTCAGGAATCAAGGCCAAAACCTCCTAAGACCACTCCCATGGATTGGGAGCAACCCAAAGGGCCATGGTCCCGAATTCACATAGATTTCGCTGGTCCCATTGAATCAAAATATTTCTTAATAGTAGTTGATGCGTATTCTAAATGGGTAGAGATTATTGTTATGCATAATATTACCACATGTGCAACTATCAGAGCACTGCGCCATCTCTTTACCACACATGGCTGTCCAGACGTATTGGTATCTGACAATGGGCCCCAATTGACTGCCAGACAATTTGAACTATTCCTAGACCAATTAGGGGTTAGGCACGCCCTCATTTCTCCTTTTTCGCCATGGGCGAATGGATTGGCAGAGAGATATGTTCGTGTTGCCAAGGAGGCCTTGAAAAGAGCTGGGCCTGGAGAAGTGCAAGAGCATTTAGATAAGTTCCTATTGGCCCAGCACATAACTCCAAATGCAGTAACCCATAGAAGCCCAGCAGAAATCCTCATGGGTAGAAGGCTGAGGTCAACTTTGGACAGGTTACACCCCATGTTTTGTACAAACAATTACATGTCTGAAAAATCTGAAAGACATCTGTTTTTAGGGCAATGTGTGTTTGCAAAAAATTTCAGTGGGGGCCTTAATTGGCTTAAAGGCACCGTGGTTCAACAAAAAGCACCAAAAACTTATGAAATACTGTTAGCCGATGGCCGAGTATGGACTAGGCACATCGATCATTTAAGAAGGTGCCCCGAAACGGAGCCTATGGCTCAACGAACTGTTGTAAATACTAAACATCAAATTGAGGACGACGCAATACCGACATTACTGGAATTAAACTTGGACTCACCACAACGAAGCTGCTCTGCCAGCACCCCGGAGCCATCTTCATCAGCAGAGGTCGGTGATGTGCCAGCCAGCTCGATTCTGGGGGCCGAAGCTCAGCCTCGGCCCTTAGAAACCAGAGGAGGTACCGACGAACCGACCTCCTCTTCCGCCGACATCGAGAGACCAACTGAACTGCGCAGGTCGGCAAGAAGCATACAGAGAAGACTAGGTCACATGGCTCTCTGATTGACATGTATTTTTTTTTATCTAGAAAGGGAGGGGTGTTGAATACTCTTAAAAAAACGCTGTAAACTGTATCCAGGGAAAATATGTAAATAGGTTGCGCCTGATTGGTTAAGGCGCTGACAGCTTGTTTTTGAGCGGGAAAATAAAAGTATAAAAGGAGCCGGTTTTCCTTTGCCCAGCTGAGACGCGTTCCAGCTGGTAGTCACTTCCAAAAAGAGCTGAAATAAAGAACCGTCTCGTAACCACTGTGTCAAGACTCTTCAAAAACCATATGCTGCATTCCTAGCCTTATTGTGTATTCTATGATCTGCTTTCTTCGAAAACTTTTACAATTCTGCTGCTGTATTAGAAGCCAAAAGCCTAAGCCAAAACCCTATGGAAAACTGTGTGAAATGAGGGCTTCCGGTCTGGACCGGGACCGCTGCGGAGGCTCCGGGGCAGGGCTCTGTCCTTAACATAAATTAAGGAAACATAGAAAGTCAAAAATAATCAAAAAGTTAGAGGATGAAGATGGAATAATAAAATATAATATAGATGAAGAAGCAAAAATAGTACAAAACTTTTTTAAAGAGTTATATAAAAAAGAAGATATCAGTGAAGATGAAGTTTTTGATTATATAGAATATACAAACTGACCGCAATTAATGGAGAAGACAAGGGGCGAGGTTTTACCAGAGAAGTCATTGCTGGTGAGAGTTGCTGTAGCCACTTGTCATCTGATTCCACAGCTTCATCTGAAAGGAGTATGCTGAAAACCATATGCTGCATTCCTAGCCTTATTGTGTATTCTATTATCTGCTTTCTTCGAAAACTTTTTCAATTCTGCTGCTGTATTAGAAGCCAAAAGCCTAAGCCAAAACCCTATGGAAAACTGTGTGAAATGAGGGCTTCCGGTCTGGACCGGGACCGCTGCGGAGGCTCCGGGGCAGGGCTCTGTCCCCGAAACTCCTTTCACCCCTCCAGAGGTTGCGGTTTGCGGTTGGATCGGGTCCGGACGGCCCGATCCTAGAACAGGGGGCTTCCCTCTGTCCAAGGAGTCATTGCCGAAGCTCCAGAGACAGCGGTCTGCCCTGCAGCTCTGGAAAAGGGACAACCGATCCTCTGTGCTTAGAGGATACGGCCATTGAGATCCCCCCACACCAGTGGGAAGCGTTAAAGAGGAAGAAGAAAGTTAAGATTTCCGAAATTCCACAGAGTGAAAAAGAATACCAAAAGAAAAGAAGAATCAAGGTAAAAATTTCATTGTTCCATGTTAAAGATAGAAGATTGAAGTACAGAGAAAGTTACAAGTGAAAGTTTTCTTAACAAGGCGAAAGAGAAAGTTGATAGAAAATTCATATCCAGGTGCTAAACAACAGGCAGATCTATTTTCTCACTTTCGTTTCTTGAGCTGAACCTGAACTTGAACTTTTAAAACTGGAAGAAAATTGACTATAAAATACAAACTTGACATGACAAAATGAAGAGATATAATTTGGCAAAGCTGAAATAAAGATTGGAATTCCTAAATCTTTAAAATAATATTGAATCCCGGGTTCTACTTCTGATAGCAGAGGGATCACGTTTCCTTTGTTCTAACTTCTAACGTCAAAATGAAATAAAACCAGCAAATTGCAATTAATTAAAAGACTTAATGAACTGATGGATTAAAAATTAAGAAGATTCATACTGTTGGAGTTCTCTTCCTTTTTAAAAAAATCCTACAAATAAGAAATCCTGTAGAATATTGTTGCAAAGCCAAGGATGTCGAGTACGTCTACATATACTAAAACTATTAAAAAACAAACACTAACATCAGCTTCATCTCCCCCAGTGTCACCTCAGCCATCTCCTGTACATCAAAGTACTACAGCAACTATGTTAGCTAAGGAAAAGGAGAAAGAGAAAGCACAACAGCCTACCCTTGTAACGATACAAGAGACTTTAAATGCAATGAAAGAATTTATGCTTAAATCACAGGAAGATGCAAATCAACAACCAGAAGCTTTAAAAGCAGAAATGGGTGAATTAAATGCGGATACAGGAGAGATGAAGGAGCAGATGAAGGAAATTCAACAAACGCTGAAAGAAAATGAAGATAGGGTGAAGTTGGTGGAGGAGAAAACTGAAAAAATGGAAAAGAGAATGGACTATTTCGAAGGCAGATCTGATGCACGTTATCGAAAATACGATGAATCATTCATACATCTTGAAGTGCAACGAGCATCTTATGGTCTAAGATTTCAGAACATAACAGAAGAAAAAGATGAAGATTTCCAAGCAAAAATGGCAGAAATTATTGGAGGAATTCTTCAGATGGATCCCACAGAATTAACAAAAGAAATTGATAAAGTTTTCAGAGTACAAACTAGCTACATACGTTGGCACAACCTTCCAAGAGAAGTTCACATCAAATTTGTAAGAAGAACCATAAGAGATGATATTTTGAAATGGACAAGAAATGAAAAATTACAAGATAAGGGAAAAGAAATCACAATACTGAAACAAGTTCCAAGAAGTGTAAGAGAAAGTAGAAGAGACTACCACTTCCTGACCAAAATTCTGATCAAAGAAAACATAACTTTCCGTTGGCTTATTCCAGAAGGACTATCACTTTATTGGCAAACAAAAAGATATAAAATAGAAAAGTTAGAAGAAGCAAGAGACTTTTATGAAACCAGTGGAATACGCCAACTGGAGCAACCAACGAAAGAACTGCCAGAAAGAAAGGAGGAGGACACGGGGGGCACCGCACAGGGAGGAGAGGAGGACCTAGGTGCAAGAAGAAAACAACCTCCGCGCAAAACTAAAGATACCAAAAAATACTAACTGTGGTTGCGTGGAGGCTCTGGATACCGCTGGGACCACGGATGACTGGAAATGTTAACTGAACTGGAAACTTGGAAATATTGCAATGTTAGAAGAACAAAGCGACTGTGGACTCAAAGAAAAGACCTGAGAGTGCCAGCCAGTGGCAGTGACTGGCACCAAAGAACAATATGCCAGGACTTCTTTCTGAACATTGAACCTCCTTTCCAGAATACACCTATTAGAACTGGTGTTGTACTGCTGACTTGATGTCAATTGATCTATTTATTTCCTATATTCTAGCACTTTAGTATGAACTTTTTCTATTTTCTATTTATATTTCTAGATATATTTTATTAGTGTTTTAATTATTACTAATTTAATCTATTTTTAATATTATTGGGGGTTTTAATTAATGGATAACTGGGGTGGATGTAATAATGTATATGGGATGAATGATTGGTATGAGTGGGATGGTTGGGGCTATGGTATGGATGAGATGAATGGAAATAGTATGAATGATAGATTTGGCCCACCTGACGCTGGAGAGGCAGGAAGTGAGAGGGCACCAATCTCTGGGGGGACAGAGGGTCGGAATATTCCGGTGTTGCTGGGGAGAGGCAGATATGGCGGGGGCCACGGAGTTAGGCATTCCAGGGGAACGAGGGATCGTTACTTAATAACGATCCCTTGTTCTGGCTCCGTGAGCTCAATCTTGGGCACTGGTGATGAGTGTAATTCTGGCCCTGGACTCAGGTTGCTGCTGCTCAATGCCAGGTCGGGGGTAAATAAAGCTCTCCTCATCCTGGATTTGATCCTGGATGAGGAGGCCGACCTGGCATTTATTACTGAAACCTGGCTGGGCCCAGAGGGAGGAGTTCCTCTCTCTGAAATTTGCCCAGCCGGGTTTCAGATATGGCATCAACCTCAACCCCAGGGAAGGGGGGGAGGAGTGGCTATTATAGCCAGGGAGAGCCTTTGCCTACGTAGACTCATTGCTCCAGAGATTGCGGGTTGCGAGTCTCTCTTGATGAAGTTGGACTTAGGGGTTCAGGTGGGCTTGTTTCTCACGTATCTGCCTCCCAGCTGCGTGTCAAAAGCCCTGCCTGTGCTGCTCGAGGAGGTAGCCAGGTTGGCGGTGGAGTTCCCCGACTTATTGTCTTGGGGGACTTCAACCTGCCGTCACTCGGTGAAGCCTCTGGACTGGCACAGGAGTTCATGGCCACCATGACAGCCAGGGACCTGACTCAAGTAGTACAGGGTCCAACTCACAAGGGAGGGTACGCACCCGACATGGTATTCCTCTCTGAGGAATTGAGTTTGAGACTAAGGGGCTTAGAAGCATTGCCTTTGTCATGGTTGGACCATTTTCTACTTTGGCTTGACTTCTTGGTTCCAATCCTTCCCTGCAGAGAGGTGGAACCGATTAAGATTTTCCGCCCCAGACGCCTGATGGACCCAGAGGGCTTTCAGACGGCGCTTGGGGTTATTCCAGATGCACTTGTCCACAGTTCGGCAGAGTCTCTTGCGGAGGCCAGGAAGAAGGCTGCAATGGAGGCTCTTGATCAGATTGCGCCTTTGCGACATCTCCATGGCGCTAGACCCCGTAGACCTCCATGGTTCAACGAGGAGCTCCAGGAGTTGAAACGCCAGAAGAGACGTCTAGAGAAGCGATGGAGGAAGAGTGAGTCTGAATCCGATCGAACACTTGTAAGAGCTTTTATTAAGACTTACAAAGTGGCGCTCAAGGCGGCAAGATGCGCGTATCATGCCGCCTTGATTGCATCAGCGGAATCCCGCCCGGCCGCTCTGTTTAGGGTGACCCGCTCCCTTCTTAATCAGGGGGGAGTTGGGGAGCCCTTGCAGAGTAGTGCCGAGGATTTTAACACGTTTTTCGCTGATAAAATCGCTCAGATCCGGGTGGAGCTCGACTCTAATTGTAAAACTGCTTTGGTTGCGTTGATGGATGATCTCTGGCGGGCCCGGGACAGGGGTTTATCCTCTGTCCTGGTGCTTCTTGACCTCTCTGCGGCTTTCGATACCATCGACCATGATATCCTTCTGTGCCGGCTGGAGGGGTTGGGAGTGGGAGGCACTGTTCTTCAGTGGTTCTCCTCCTACCTCTCCGGTCGGTTGCAGTCGGTGTTAGTGGGGGGTCAGAGGTCGACTCCGAGGTCTCTGCCTTGTGGTTGCCTCAGGGGTCGGTCCTCTCCCCCCTGCTATTCAATATCCACATGAAACCGCTGGGTGAAATCATCCAAGGGCATGGGGTGAGGTATCATCAGTACGCTGATGATACCAAGCTTCACATCTCCACCCCATGTCCAATCAACGAAGCAGTGGAAGTGATGTGCCGGTGCCTGGAGGCTGTTGAGGCCTGGATGGGTGTCGACAGACTCAAACTCAACCCGGATAAGAGTGAGTGGCTTTGGGTTTTGCCTCCCAAGGACAATTCCATCTATCCGTCCATCACTGTGGGGGGGGTAATTATTGACCCCCTCAGAGAGGGTCCACAACTTGGGCGTCCTCCTCGATCCACAGCTCACATTAGAGAACCATCTTTCAGCTGTGGCGAGGGTGGCGTTTGCCCAGGTTCGCCTGGTGCACCAGTTGCGGCCCTATTTGGACCGGGACTCACTGCTCACAGTCACTCATGCCCTCATCACCTCGGGGCTCGACTACTGTAACGCTCTCTACATGGGGCTACCTTTCAAAAGTGTTCGGAAACTTCAGATCGTGCAGAATGCAGCTGCGAGAGCAATCATGGGCTTTCCAAAATATGCCTATGTCACACCAACACTCCGCAGTCTGCATTGGTTGCCGATCAATTTCTGGGCATAATTCAAAGTGTTGGTTATGACCTATAAAGACCTTAATGGCATCGGACCAGAATATCTCCGAGACCGCCTTCTGCTGCACGAATCCCAGCGACCGAATAGGTCTCACAGAGTCGGTCTTCTCCGGGTCCCGTCAACTAAACAATGTCGGTTGGTGGGCCCCAGGGGAAGAGCCTTCTCTGTGGCGGCCCCGACTCTGGAACCAGCTCCCCCCAGAGATTAGAACTGCCCCTACCCTCCTTGCCTTTTGTAAACTTCTCAAAACCCACCTTTGTCGTCAGGCATGGGGGAATTGAGATATTTCCCCGGGCCTATATAATTTATGTATGGTATGTTTGTAGGTATGTCTGCTTAAAAATGGTTTTTTTTAACTATTTTAAATTTTAAATTGTATATTATTAGATTTGTTATGAATTGTTTTATTGTGTTGTGAGCCGCCCTGAGTCCACGGAGAGGGGCGGCATACAAATCTAATAAATAATAATAATAATAATATATTAGATGACATGCAAGACTTTAAATAGGCTAAAGAGGTGTTACCCTAACACATTGGTGATTAACATTTTTATTGTCACTTGCCGAAAGCATACTTGCACACCCATAATGCAATGCTTGTGCGACACACACCCAGCCTCGCAATTGCCCACACAACTCCCCTGCATGCACCCTGCATATGTGCGCACTCCCCCTATGCTCCCCCACTCCATGCATATGCAAGTGACCCCCTGCCCCTCCACTGCCTGCATGCATTTTTGACCCCCCATATGTGTCCGACCCTGCGCATTCATGTACATCCCCATGAATTTAAATATTTAAAAATTATTTTGTTTATAAATCCATGTTTTATATTAAAATAATGTATTATAACTATAAAATATTCAATTATTGTGTTTTAATGGTGCCTTTTATGCACAAAGTAATTTTCCTTAATTTCTTCCTTCCTTGACTTTAAAAGTAACAGATTCTGCATGGTCCCATTTGCAGTTCCTCTCTCTCTCTCTCTCTCTTCCTAGTCCCAAGTCCTTCCCTCTAAATTCAAGTCTACTTCTCTCAGATTCTCCAAACCACATATCTTCTCCAGCGAACGTATTCAGCAATTTCTTTGGTGGTGAAAGTTGTCCACACTGGCTGAGTTGGGAATGGAAATGGGACAACCATTCAGAAACACAAATGAATGAATGAATGAATGAATGAATGAATGAATGAATGAATGAATGAATGATTGAGTCAGTAAGTCAGTCAATCAATCAACCAATCAATCAATCCAGCCCAGCCAAGTCGCTGCAACCAAGCCTGCCACTGCCAACTCACCATGGCCAACTCACCTCAGGACAACTCGCCATGGGACAATTTAACAATTCAATTTTATTATTTAAAATACATATTAAAATATTAAATTTTCCATTCTTCAGTGATTCTATTCCACAATTTCTTTGATATTACTGTAATTCTTGTCCCGCAGTGAATCATCCTATGGAGAGTTGGCCATGTTGAAATAAACCCAGTTGAAACACCCATGGACCTCTTGAATCCTTTGCATAGACTCAAGCTGCCTCTTTCCTCCATTACTTGCAGGAAGAAAGATAATATTTTGTCTTCCTCTACTTCACAAGTAGTCTTTCTGCTGATCCTCTTGCTGGTTTTCATCAACTCTACTATTTATTTTACTCTTCCATATCTCAAGCAATTTAATAACCTGAGCATTGCCTAGAATTTGATGCTTGACCTGTTTTACATGCAGGCAATTTCCAATTCCATATCTGCATATCCAGTTTGGGAAAGGCCCCTATCTGATACCTAACAATGTTGCTAACACCTTAAACTGAACTGGTTGAACTCAATAGATGCATCTTCCTAGGCAAAGTTGGCTCTTCTATGACATGTGGACTTCAACTCCCAGAATTCCTGAGCTAGCATGACTTGCTTAGGAATTCTGGGAGCTGAAGTTCACAAGTCATAGAAGAGCCAACTTTGTCTACCCCTGGCCTAGGATTTTCCTCCCTTTCTCATGCAACAGCTAGCATAGCCATAATGTATAGTGTGATACCATTGGCACTAGGGGTTAAGGAAACACCCTCTTTGATGACATCACACCATGCATTGTTTTATGGCAGATATCAAGCAAGGAAAAGAGAGGAGAGAGAAAAAACATGAAGCAGTAGCAACCCTCAGAATGACTTGTTAATAAACCTCTGGTTGGGAAAAGAACGAGCAATGCCCTTGAGTGGCCTTCGCCATTATCAAAATTCCCATTCTTATCCTTAGCATTTTTATCCTAAGAATTTTCCCGTCTATTGACTTTTCCTTAATGATCCTACCTTCCTCCACAGAGGCCAAAACCCTATGGTGAAAGTTGTCCACACTGGCTGAGTTGGGAATGGAAAAGGGACAACCATTCAGAAACACAACTGAATGAATGAATGAATGAATGATTGATTGAATGAATGAATGAATGAAAAAAAATTCGCTCAATCAATTCCAACTTCTCATGAAAGGAGAAGATCTCACAAAGTTGGAATTGATTGAGTGAAATTTTTTTTTAGTCCCACAAGCTTTTGTTTCCCTGAAAATGAAACTGAGAAAGAAATGCGATGGAGCTAGGCTGGGTCGATGACGCACATGCCCACAGAGCGGGCTCTGCATGCCACCTCTCGCATGATGCTTTATATTCACCACCATAGCTCAGGTGTTTCCCAATGGAGGAGATGGGGTCCCCCTCCTCCTGAAATTCATTACGACACAGAGCCGCAATGCAACCCTGGATCGTCTAGGCCAGGGGTAGGCAAAGTTGGCTCTTGTATGACATGTGGACTTCAACTCCCAGAATTCCTGAGCTAGCATGATTGGCTCAGGAATTCTGGGAGTTGAAATAAAAAAGTCATAGAAGAGACAACTTTGCCTACCCCTGGTCTAGGCTCCTTCTGGCCTCCCGGATGTCAGTTGCTTCTCCAATGCGCTGCTTAGGAGAGTCCAACATGGGTTATACTGTAGTCTTATTGGTAGGGACTGAGTTTGAATTTAAATAATTAATTCTGTCCCGCCCCCTACTTGCCCCAGAGGGCTCAGTTTTAAAACTCAGTCGTAGAGTAGGGACGTTATTTTTATCCTCTCCGATTGACTTCCACCATGTTGGACTCTCCTAAACAAGATAAGGTACTGTATTTTTCGCTCCATAAGATGCAGTTTTTTTCCTCCCAAAGTAGGATGAAAAATCAGCCCCGTCTTATGGAGCGAAGATGCAGGCAGGGAGGGGGGGAGGCGCTGGAGCAGAGGGGGGGGCGGCGATATACTCACCAAAAGTGTCCCGGACAGCCTCTGTCTCGCTTCGCCGTCCAGGGGAGGTCTTCATCTGGAGACCGCCGCCTCTGTCGCCGCCTCTCCTCTTCTCTGGTCCGTTGCGGCGGCGGAGGGCAGACTGGATGGAGAGGACGGGGGGATGTGACGCAAGCGCCGTGTCACGTATGGCGCCGGCGCACGCGCAGTACAGCGCTTGTAGTCCAACTACACTTCCCATCATGCCTGACCAGCTTTTTTCTGTGCAGGCATGACGGGAATTGTAGTTTTGCACCTTGTATACCGGTACATGTGGATGAAGAGAGAAGAGAGTGAACAGTAAAGTGTAAAAAAAAGAAAAAAAAGGTAAAACACAACATGAATTGTCTGAACTGTCACTACACAGAATCACTCAGTGACAGTTTAACACATTCATGTACATGTATGTGGGGCTGTGCAACTTTAGGGAAACCCCACATACATGTACAGTGGTACCTCGAGATACGAGTTTAATTCGTTCCGGACCTGGGCTCTTAAGTCGAGCAGCTCTTATCTCGAACGACTTTTCCCCATAGGAATTAATGTAAATAATTTTAATTGGTTCCAGCCCTCAAAAAACTCACAAAGTTAGTCTAAATTATGTAGAAAGACATGTTTTTAATGAAGAAATGTACATGTACATATAAATGAATAATGAAGTTTCTTTCACTTAACTTGTAAACTTTCTTAAACTTTTAAATTTACATATGTTCAACTTCTCTGCCACCCAATCCTGTAGGACAGAGGTCCCCAACCCTTTTTGCACCAGGGACCGGCTTTAAGCGATCAAGAGAGGAATGGGTGAATGAATGGACGGAGGGTGGGAAGGAAGGAAGGAAAGAGGGGAGGGACAGGAACAGAGGAAGGAAGCAAGGAAACTTATGAAAGGGGAGAGTAAGAGAGGAATGAGTGAAGGGAGGGAGGGAGGGATGAAGGTGGGAAGGAGAAAGAAAAGAAGAAATAGAGGAAGGGAAGGTAAAAGAGAGAAAGAAAAAGAGCAAGAAAGAAAGAAAGAAAGAAAGAAAGGGGGAAGGGACAGGAACAGAGGAAGGAAGCAAGGAAACTTATGAAAGGGGAGAGTAAGAGAGGAATGAGTGAAGGGAGGGAGGGAGGGAAGAAGGTGGGAAGGAGGAAGAAAAGAAGAAATAGAGGAAGGGAAGGTAAAAGAGAGAAAGAAAAAGAGCAAGAAAGAAAGCTGCAAGCACCCCCCCGAGCCCCCCAGGCCAGCTGCAACCTTTTAAAACACGCGCGCCGCTTCGCAGCTGTCTCCTGAAGCCGAACGCGGAAGTTAGCGTTTGGCTTCAGGAGACAGCTCCTTGGCGCTTGTATCTCGAATTTGGGCTTGTAAGTAGAACAAAAATATCTCTCCCCTCCCAGCTCTTATCTCGAGTTGCTCTTAAGTAGAGCAGCTCTTATGTCGGGGTTCCACTGTACATGTAGTGTCCCATACAGCAACCAGCCCCCCCATATTCTAACCCATACAGTAGCCAGCCCCCCACAATAGTGTCCTATACAGTACCCAGCCCCCATATTAGTGTCTCATACAGTAGCCAGCCCCCCACAAGTGTCTCATATAGTAACCAGCCCCCATATTAGTGTCCCATACAGTAGCCAGCCCCCCACAAGTGTCTCATATAGTAACCAGCCCCCATATTAGTGTCCCATACAGTACCCAGCCCCCCATAAGTGTCTCATACAGTAGCCAGCCCCCCACAAGTGTCTCATATAGTAACCAGCCCCCATATTAGTTTCCCATACAGTACCCAGACCCCACAATAGTGCCTTGGGCAGATGGCAGCTCTTGATGACAGTTCTTTCATTACATTTTTGTTGTAGAACACTACCGTAGTCTCCTGCTGCATCCAATTTTACAAAGATGTCAAAGCAGAAAAGGCTAAGCTATAAAATCCCATTTAAACTGGAGGTAGTAAAATACGCCAAAGAACATGGAAACAGGGCAGCTGAAAGACAGTTTGGGCCACCTCCAACTGAAAAAATGATACGGGAATGGAGGAAACAGGAGGAAGCACTGCAAAAAGCAGATAAAAGCAAACACACTTTTCGTGGGCATACTGCAAAATGGCCACAGATAGATGTGGAAATGAAAGAGTGGATCATACATCACAGGAACAATGGATTATCAGTCTCCACGAAAATGATAAGATATGAAGCCAAGCGTCTTGCTGCAGAGAAAGGCATTGACGACTTTACTGGATCAGCATCATGGTGCTACAGGTTCATGAGAAGATCTGGCCTTGCTATGCGCACCAAAACTAGAATTGCGCAAAAAATGCCTAAAGAATATGAATCCAAGATTCTGTCTTTCCATAAATTTGTTATTGATGCAAGAAAGAAAAATGGCTTTGAAATAGGGCAGATTGGAAATATGGATGAAGTCCCATTAACCTTTGATGTTCCATCAAACAGGACTGTTGATGTGAAAGGTGCAAAAAACGTAACTGTGAAGACCTCAGGACATGAGAAAACCCATTATACTGTTGTGTTGTCCTGCTGCGCGGATGGCACCAAGTTGCCTCCAATGATAATTTTCAAAAGAAAAACCATGCCGAAAGAGGTGATCCCACGTGGAGTTATTGTCCATGTTCATGAGAAAGGATGGATGGATGAAGGTGGAATGAAAATATGGATAGAAAAAGTGTGGTCCAAACGCCCTGGAGGGCTTCTGAAGAAACCTGCCCTACTAGTACTTGACCAGTTTAGGGCACATATCAGTGACAACACAAAAAAAATATTTAAATTAGCAAAGACCCATCTAGCTGTCATTCCTGGGGGGCTTACTAGCCAGTTGCAACCTCTGGATGTTTCACTTAACAAGCCATTTAAAGTGTTCATGCGAGAGGAGTGGAACAAGTGGATGGCTGCTGGGAATCATGACCTGACACCCACTGGAAGAATGAAAAGGCCCACCATCACTCAAGTTTGTGAGTGGGTGAAACCGTCATGGCAAGCCGTGAAGGATGAAACGGTTGTAAGTTCCTTCAAGAAATGTGGCATCAGTAATGCCTTGGATGGTTCAGAGAATGATGTCCTTTATGAAGACCCTGACACCAGTGATAGTGAGCCACTGAGCGTGACAAGTTCGGACAGTTGTGAGGAATTTTTGGGATTTCGCAATGACTAGAGACCTTATCTTTTACAGTAATGATGGTTCTTAATGCTGCTGTTGGCTATTGTTCATGTTAAGTTATTCTGTTATTGTAATAAATATTTTAGCCCACTTTTTGGCTCAAAATATTTTTTTTCTATTTTCCTCCTCTAAAATCTTGGTGCGTCTTATCAACAGGTGCGTCTTATAGAGCGAAAAATACGGTAATTTTGTCACACATTCACAATAAAGTTCACCCTACTCCTGGAGAAACCCCAGTAATTATTGTACTCACACATCAAATCAATCTGCAAGACCTGAATTCATTTTTTTAATTGCTTTTTAACAATTTTAAGATACCCACAACATAAAACAAGTGTATAGTGAAAAGTGCCCACCACCCGACAAGCATACATACCCCACCACCAAATTGGGGGTGTCTCTTGTATAAACCATTTTAACCCCAGAGCAATGCATCTATTTACATATTATAGAGTGATTCCAATTTTGAGCATTTTATTTATGTGAATGGTCTCCTGTTTGTAGCCGGATGTTTACCCTGGAAACTGCTGGGCATTCTCAGGATCTGAAGGCCAAGTAGTAATTAAGCTGCCTGAAAAAGTCCGACTCACAGCCATTACAGTTCAGCACATCTCTAAAGCAATAGCTTTTTCGGAAGGAATCACAAGCGCCTTAAAAGATTTCTTGGTTTATGTGAGTACAATACTGTTTTAACTTATCGTATATCTTACCTCTAAGGTTCATTAAAAGAACTGCAATTTAGGAAGCACCAAGGCTACTATGCCCTTGATATTGAGCTGAAATAGGATATGGAGCCATTCTGGTATCGAGGTTAAGATGAAGGATTAGAAATCAGTGCTCCGAGTTCTATTTCTCCCTTTAGTATAAAAGCCAGCAGAGTTTAGGCCAGTCATTCTCCCTCAGACCAATTCATCTCTCAAAGTTCTTGGGGAAAAATGGGAGGTGGGAGCATTATGAACATATAGCAATGAGCTGCCAAAATGTTTACTGCCACACTGTGGGCATGGTTTATTTTGTGGGTGTGGCTTGCCTGCCATGTGACCAGGTGGGAGTAGCTTGACAATCATGTGACCACTCTCCGTAGCTCTCTGCCCGTTTCATATAAAATAATTCCACTCACCATTAAAAGGTTGCCTGCTTGTCAAGACTCAAAATTCTTTTTTGGGGGGTTTCTGCATTGACCTGACTTTGTTGGCCAAGAACTGCTTCCAGGTTGTCCTTCTGGGCTGCTGCATCATTCAACTCTTCTACACTGATTCCCTCCTTTTAATTTTAGGGGCTAAATGATGAAACAAAAGAGGAGATCCTGCTGGGAACATTCATGTATGATACCGAGAAGGAATTAATTCAGACATTCCAGCTGAAGGTAAACTAGAAATGGGAGAAGTGGGGTAGAGGTAAAACTAAAGTAGGATAGAGTAAAACCGAAGGGGCTGTGTCAGAGGGAGTTGTTTGGAAAGAATCTCTCCAATTTCTGCCCCATCTACTAAAAATCAGACAACTTTTAATTCAGTACTTTAAGGAGTGGATTAGGCCAGAGCTGGAAAACCAGAGCTCCTCCTGAGGAAATAGAGTTTAGATAATCTGTGGCACTATACAGATAGTCCCCGACTTACAACAGTTCACTTAATGGCTGTTCTAAGTTTCAGTAGCATTGAAGAAAGTGATTTATGACCATTTTTTCACACGTGTAACCATTGCAGCACCCCTATTTGTACACTTGACACCTGACTCACATTTTGGACAGCTGCAGTGTCTCGGGGTCCATGTGATTAACTTTTGCAACCTTCTAACAAGCAAAGTCAATGGGGAAACCAGATTCAATTAACAATTTGTTAAGTAACAATGTATTTCTAATGAAACAAATGTGGCAAGAAAAGTCGTAAAATGGGGCAAAACTCACTTAGCAAAGGTCTCACTCAGCAACATAAATTTTGAGCTCAATTGGGGTCATATGTTGAGGACTATATATATTGATGGGAGCTAATGGGACATAGCAAAACAAAAAACAAAACCCCCCCACCATAAATCTTCTTTCTGATGAATAACAATCCCAAAGCAGTTATATCAGCATTTGGGAAACTGGTCTACAGATTTATTTTATTTATTTATTTGATTTTTATGACTCCCTTCTCCTTAGACTCAGGGCAGCTTACAACATGTTAGCAATAGCACTTTTTAACAGAGCCAGCATATTGCCCCCATAATCCAGGTCCTCATTTTACCCACCTTGGAAGGATGGAAACCTGAGTCAACCTTGAGCCGGTGATGAGATTTGAACCGCTGACCTACAGATCTACAATCAGCTTCAGTGGCCTGCAGTACAGCATTCTACCTGCTGCGCCACCCCGGCTCTTGTATATAGATATACAGTATAGGCTTTGCACTCTTCTATTAAACCGATAGAGCCATTCAAGAGGATGACTTCATCTCGATTGCTTTTTATTATGATTGTTCTTTTCCCTCATCTACATTTCAGAATGAACAAGAGAAGGCGTTCCAGTATGTAAAGATAAAAGTGGAGAGCAACTGGGGAAATCCAGAGTACACTTGCATTTATCGAATCAGGGTGCATGGAAGGATGGCCAATATAAACCATTTGGGCAAGAAAGTGGATGAAATCTCCCAAGATAAATAAAGAAAAACAGGAATATGAACATTTATACTGAGCAAGTGTAAAAAACACCTAGAACTTGCTCCAGATTTTCCCACCAGGGGAAAATGGGAAAGAAAACATGAGGATATACTAATGATGTTGAGTTATTTGACTAACAGGTTTCAGTTTGATTTCAGTTGAAAATTCAGTTAGAATTGTTGTTAAAGTAGTGGTTGTTAAACTAATGTAGTTGTTAAACTAATGTTGATTTCAGTTGAAAATTCAGTTAGAATTGTTGTTAAAGTAATGTAGTTGTTAAAGTAACGTAGTTGTTAAAGTAATGTACAGTAATACCTCATGATACGAACTTAATTGGTGCAAGGAGGAGGTTCGTAAGACGAAAGGTTCGTAAGACGAAACATTGTTTCCCATAGGAAACAATGTAAAGTCAATTAATCCGTGCAACAAGAACAAAAAACCGCAAAAAAACGCTGCCGCCCAGCTGTCACCTTTTAAAACAGCCTGGGGGCTTCGGCGTTGGGAGGCTGCTGAGAAGCCCCCCGGCTGTTTTAAAAGGTGACAGCTGGGCGGCGGGGCTTCTCAGCAAAAGTTCGGGTTTGGGAGGCTGCTTTGAGGAGGCGGGGAAGCCTCTTGCAGCAGCTGCCACAGCCGCCGGCTTCCCCGCCGCTCGCCCGCCGGGGATGCTGACCTGCTGCCTCGCGGGGAAGCCGGGCAAGAGCGATCTTCTGCCGGCCATGGGCGAGTGGCGGGGAGTCGCCCATGGCCGGCAGAAGATCACTCTTGCCCTGCTTCTCCGCGAGGCAGCAGGTTAGCAAGAGCGATCTTCTGCCGGCCATGGGCGACTCCCCGCCGCTCGCCCATAGCCGGCAGAAGATCGCTCTTGCCCGGCTTGCCGACGAGGCTTCCCCCATCCTTGCCTGCCGCCCGCCCGTCCAGAATGCTGACCTGATGCCTCGCGGGGAAGCCGGGCAAGAGCGATCTTCTGCCGGCCATGGGCGAGCGGCGGGGAGTCGCCCATGGCCGGCAGAAGATCGCTCTTGCCCGGCTTCACCGCGAGGCATCAGGTCAGCAAGAGCGATCTTCTGCCGTCCATGGGTGGCTCCCTGCCGCTCGCATTGGGGTGGGGGGGGCCTGTCAGGACACCCCCCCACCCCAGCACTTTGCATCCCACCGGCTAAGAGCAATCGGGCAGCAGCTTCTGCCGGACACGGGTAATGAGCGGGACAGAGAAGCGGGGAGAATCAGAAGGCTCCTTTGGTGGCTGGAGGCTGCCTGGCTTTGTGTTTTTGGCTGGGGGAGGAAGCAGTAGGACCTTCCTAACTCCCTCCCCCCCCAGCCAAAACCCCAAAGCCTGTTTGCTGCCACACGATTTAGCCAGGACAGGAGCGAAGTGACGTGGAGGAATGGGGAGCTGAAACCGGGCGGTTTCAGCTTTCCATCCATCCACGTCACTTCGCCGCTAAATCGTGTGGCAGCAAACATGCTTTGGGGGTTTGGCTGGGGGGGAGGGAGTTAGGAAGGTCCTACTTCTTCTCCCCCCCAGCCAAATCCCCAAAGCATGTTTGCTGCCACACGATTTAGCGCATAAGGGACGTGAAGGGATGGAAAGCTGAAACAGACCGGTTTCAGCTTTCCATCCATCCACGTCACTTCGCCGCTAAATCGTGTGGCAGCAAACATGCTTTGGGGGTTTGGCTGGGGGGGAGGGAGTTAGGAAGGTCCTACTTATTCTCCCCCCCCAGCCAAATCCCCAAAGCATGTTTGCTGCCACACGATTTAGCGGCGAAGGGACGTGAAGGGATGGAAAGCTGAAACAGCCCGGTTTCAGCTTTCCATCCATCCACGTCACTTCGCCGCTAAATCGTGTGGCAGCAAACATGCTTTGGGGGTTTGGTTGGGGGGGAGGGAGTTAGGAAGGTCCTACTTCTCCCCCCCAGCCAAACCCCCAAAGCATGTTTGCTGCCACACGATTTAGCGGCAAAGTGACGTGAAGCGATGGAAAGCTGAAACCGCCCGGTTTCAGCTCCCCATTCCTCCACGTCACTTCGCTCCTGTCCTGGCTAAATCGTGTGGCAGCAAACAGGCTTTTGGGTTTTGGCTGGGGAGGAGAAGTAGGACTTTCCAGCAGCCTCCGAATGCCGAACGCGTAGGTTCGGGTGTGTTCGGCTTCGGGAGGCTGCTGGAAAGCCGCCCGGCTGTTTTAAAAGGTGACCGCCGGGCTGGGGGGCTTCCCAGCAACCTCCCGAACCCCGAACCTGGGTTCGGGGGGGTGCTGGCAAGCCCCCCAGGCAGGCTGCGACCTTTTAAAACAGCCGCGCCGCTTCCCATCTGTCTCCTGAAGCCGAACGTGGAAGTTCGGCTTTGCCGTTCGGCTTCAGAAGACAGATGGGAAGCGGCGTGGCTGTTTTAAAAGGTCGCAGCCTGCCAGGGGGGCTTGCCAGCAGCCCCCCGAATCCGGGTTCGGGGTTCGGGGGGGTGCTGGGAAGCCCCCCAGGCCGGCTGCGACCTTTTAAAACAGCCGCGCCGCTTTCCATCTGTCTCCTGAAGCCGAACACGGAAGTTCGGCTTTGCCGTTCGGCTTCAGGAGACAGCTGGGAAGCGGCGCGGCTGTTTTAAAACGTCGCAGCCGGCCTGGGGGGCTTCCAAGCACCCCCCGAACCTGGGTTCGGGGTTCGGGGGGGTGCTGGTTCGTAACTCAAAAAAAGTTCGTAAGAAGAGGCAAAAATTTTCTGAACCCCGGGTTCGTATCACGAGTTGTTCGTAAGACGAGGGGTTCATATCTTGAGGTATCACTGTAGTTGTTAAAGTAATGTGTAGTTGTGAAACTAATGTGAGTAGCATGAGTAGATTCTGTGCAATCTCTCAAAAAGATGAGGTGACTGGAGGTGATCTCCCAATAAAATATTTCAGTTCAGATTATAGCATAGAGGCAAATGTACAGAGATATTAAAAGTTCAAATAAATGAGTCATATTTCCTACAAAAATTACCTTAATGTGGAAGACTAATAATACACACAATAAGTATCACTGTATCAAGAAATGGGGTAAATATCCATGTAGTTATAAAATTATGCCTTAATGAATCACTCTGTTGACTGAAAAATAATATGTATAAAGAAAAGCAGTGTCATGAAATGTTAAGGAGCTTTCAACTAAGGCTCACCCTCCATAGATTTGTACACACTGAACAACCTTTCAGCTTTAAATTTACAGGTAACTCGAAAAACATTTCAATAACAAAAATATACTTTCCACTCAGTTGATGAGCCTGGTGTAGTGTTGGCTATCTTGTTTAACATGTTCCAAGCCGTGCAATCCTTCTATGGGTCAATAAATCCTTTTTAGGAAGAAAATTATTTGAAAAGATAAATATAAGGCCAATGATTCCAACAGGCAAATTAGTTGTTAAAGAAAGTTAGCTTACCAGAACCAGAAGAATTTGTCTGCTTTCACCTTAATTCCACATATCTTTTTCCTTTAGGGAAAATAAATCAGAAAAGGTTAGCATTGTGGCTATATGTGTCATACTCATGTGATGGGCATTGCCCAACCAGATGGCCGGGTTCCATAATGTGATAGGATAAAGGTGAAGCCAATAATCCAAGACTTAAAACTGTCCAGTTCATTCCTATTTATTCCAGGCTGTACATGTATTATAATGCTTTCACTTCTGGCCTGCTAAATTGCCTGAGAGAATCATTTTAGCTCGACCTCCTTTACTTAGCCCTTTAAAAGAATCTTTCACACTCTCACTGGTACAAAGAAAAGGGTAATGAAACATCTGCAAGAAAGCAGAAAGTTCTGAGAATCCAAGGGCCCCTCAGAGCTGACTTCACGTTTCGGATGGGGACAGCTCAGGTATCCTGATATCATAATTAATACAGCCCAATAAGTGCAACACATAATTTTATATGTTTTGTGCCTATATTATATACAATTACTTTATTAGGAATCACTAATATTAAGATTAGGAATACTAATCATTGAGGGGCATGCATAAGCGCACCAGTGTGCCTACCGTCTCTGTCCCTAATGGTCCCTTTTATTCATATCCATTTCATGTATTCATAATTATGTTTTTATATCTGTTATCTAATACAGAGGTCTCCAACCTTGGCAACTTTAAGCCTGGAAGACTTCAACTCCCACAATTGCCCAGCCAGCAAAGCAAAGAAAAATTGCCCAGCCAGCAAAGCAACCTGGGCTGGGGAATTCTAGGAGTTGAAGTCCGCCAGGCTTAAGGTTACGAAGGTTGGAGACCCCTGATCTCATGCATTCTTGATGAAATAAAAAATAAATTAATTAATAACTCTTGCATATAGAAAAGGCATTCAAGGTAATCCTTTCTCGCAATCCTTTTGTAAGGTCCGGATATTTATATAATTATTACTATCCAAATAATTATCTTCAAAAGCAATAAGCGTTCAGAGCTAATTCTTCCTTTTTATATCAGAAACTTACTTTGTATTCACTGAGGATTCCTTTTCAACTGTCTCTTTAACTCTGTCTTCCTTTAATTGAGAACTTTGCATTTTTATTTTCAGTTCAACCACTTCAGTACTTATTCTCTAGATAGTTATTGGCTACCTATTTATTCCTACATTCTGCGCCCACTATTCCTACCCACTGAATTCTTTGCTCCATGAAATTTACAGATGGGTATGCTGTACAGACATGCACAAAGACCGCCAAACATAGGTTTCGGATTCCAACATTGATTTGCTCCTTTATTGATTATAATTCCCATGTTTCCATTGTTACAAGGAACCCCATATGAGTGTTACAGTTTTATTCATAATTCAAATGGTTGGCTTTTTTTGCCAGTTTCTGTCATTTTTTGATTTGTGTCAGTAAAAAAAAAAAGTCCAATCAAATGAATGGATTTGTTTAATGACCATAATTTTCAGAAATTACAAATTGAATTTACAAATACATGCACAAACAATCCTTCTCTTCAAAATCTGGCATGGTTTAGCTCACAAGGATAGGAAGAGGAGAAAACAGAAAAACACAAAACTGGAAATGTCAGGTTGCTCAGCACTTATCCAGTGAGGATGGTTTATTTATGCAGATGAAATTCATAATCAATGGAAAAACACAAAAGAGATTTTTGAAAAGCTTCCATCCTTCACCCATCTAATTACTGTATATACTTGAGTATAAGTCGATATTTTGTGCTGAAAAATCCAACCTCGACTTATACTAGAGTCACTGACTTTCACTGACCTGAAAACTGTCCCAAAGTTCCACAGTTCCGATGTGAAAGGCAGGGAGGAAAGAAACCTCATGGCTGGCAACAGGAGGTTTTTTTTCTTTCTGCTCTTGCTACCCCTGAGCTGCCTGATTGGCAGCAGGCTGAACCAATCATAGCTCCTTCTCTACACAGAAAGGAGGCACTGAGAAAGCTATCTGATTGGCAGCAAGCTGTACCAATCACAGCTCCTCCTCTACAGGAAGCACTGGGGGAAGGGGCGGGAGAGTTGAAGAGACTTTCAGAAGGAAGGAACCATTGATTTCTCTTCTGATCAAGCCAGCAATGCTATTTTACAAGTAAATAAAATGTACAAGTAAAATGTAAGTTACCCATTTAAATTTGATTAACAGGATAGGTTATTTTGTAAGAAAATGTTGCTTAAAGTGGGGATAACACTGTGTAATTAAACTTTTTCTTCCAACTATACTTATCCTACCCAAGCGGATTGTTAATGCTGACTTTTTTAAAACAATAGAAAGGTTAGGATAATATAATAGTATGGATTTGTCATTAATCATTTGTTCTACATAATTAATATGAATAGATTTACCTTTTTTTTAAGAGTATGGTTTCTCCTTATGCAAGATAAATATCATGTAGAAGAAAGATTTTACAGATAATGATTGAGTAACCCCCAATTGTTATTTACTGATCTATTGATATAGTAATAATGATTTTAACTTATGAAATACGTTTTAAATGGAAAATCTGAATATTTATCACATGGAAGTTTGATTTAAGCAATTGTTTTGAAAGAATATATGAAATCCCAATTATTAAGAAAATTATAATGATATTGTAATGAAGATTAAGATAACAGGTTTTAAGATTAAGATAACATTCCTAAATATATTTTAAGAGGTTTTTGGAATTTTTTAAAAAAGAAAGATTTTGGAAGGGGAGGAAGAAAGATGCAATAAATAAAAAACATTTTAGAAGGGAAAAAGTTATATAATATAATAATAACAACAGGGTTGGAAGGGACCTTGGAGGTCTTCTGGTCTAATCCCTTGCCTAGGCAGGAAACCCTACACTACTTCAGACAAATGGGTATCCAACATCTTCTTAAAAACTTCCAGTGTTGGAGCATTCATAACTTTTGGTGGCAGGCTGTTCCACAGATTCATTGTTCCAACTGTCAGGAATTTTCTCCTTATTTCTAAGTTGCTTCTCTCCTTGTTTAGTTTCCACCCATTGCTTCTTGTTCTGCCCTCAGGTGCTTTGGAGAATAGGTTGACTCTTTCTTCTTTGTGGCAAACTCTGAGATATTGGAAGAATGCTATCATGTCTCCCATGGTCCCTTTTTTCATTAAATTAGATATACCCAGTTCTTGCAACCGTTCTTCATATGTTTTTTTATTCTCCTACAAAAACAATTTTAAGAAGCTTCAATAGAAGAATATTCCATTTTTGTAAGTTACCAGTAGCCACTGTATTTTCCACCCTGGACTTATATTCGAGTCAATAAGTTTTCCCAGTTTTTGTGGCAAAAGTAGGTGCCTCTGCTTATAATCGGGTCGACTTATACTCGAGTATATACGGTAGTTTCATTTTGTAAAAAAAATAAAAGGGAAGTCATCAAAGCATCTTTCTAGAGAGCAAAGAATGAAAGGAATAAGGAATAATTGGGTGTGAATGATTAATAAACATGAACTTACAGCCTTCATTATTACTTTCTAAAGACAGACCATATACTTGCCACAATTTCTTTAGCGGTTTTATCTTAAAATTTATATGTTGTTTGGAACATATAATTATTGCACCTACCCAAAGTATATATTTAACTAATAGTTAATTTTACATGTTTTAAGTTGATATTCATGATTCTATACAGAAGTGCAACTTTTAATATTGACAATCCATTGTTTGCTGTAATTTGGGCTGCTGGGATGTATATCAGTTCTGGCTATGATTCTAACATATTTTTGGAGTACAAAACACACCCTTTTGCCCCGAAAAGAGGATGAAAAAGTTGGTGCATCTTATACACTGAATATAGCCATTTTTGCTGTCCCTAAGCCCAGCTCCAGTGTCCCATTTTTGCCTGTTTTTTTGCAAAAATGGGACAGAGGGTCTGGGAAGCCTGCGGAGCTCCTGGTGCTGGGGGATGGCAAAACTGCCCCCATATTTGCAAAAAAAAATAGACCATTTTCCACCCATTCTTTTGCAAAAATGGGGTGGGAAAATGGCGCAGAAAGCTTGCAAAGAGCTCCTAGGGATTGGGGAGGAGACAAAAATGCCCCATTTGGTGGGAAAATGGGTGGAAAATGACCCGATTTTTGCAAAAACAGCATTTTTGCCATCCCCCAGCACCTAAGAATTTCCTGCAGGCTTCCAGGACCCTTCGCCCACCCCATTTTTGCAGGAAAACGGGCAAAAAACCAGCCCGTTTTTCACAAAAACGGGGGTAATTTTACCTTCTAATTACCCCATTTGCAGCAACATGACTGGAGGAGGAATTCTGGGAGTTGAAGTCCACAAGTCTTAAAGCTGTCAAGTTTGAAGTTTGTAAAAAGGGTACATGTTTGTAAAAAGTATTCTGCTACATTCTGCTGGTATTTTATTAAATAATATATTACTATACCATTTGGTTCAGAATACTTTTTTCCTTGTTTTCCACCTCTAAAATCTAGATGCGTCTTATACCCTTGTGTGTCTTATACTCCGAAAAATACAGTAATATTAAACAACACCTATATTCAAGAGTTGTTCCAAAGCATTTATTTACTACCCCATGCATTCAAGTGTTATATTTAATAATATCACCCAATTTCTTTCAAATTTCATGAGCAAATGTCATCTCTGAATTTTGTTACACATTGCCCTTCTCTATGTTAAATGAACTACTGTGTTTTCTGAGTTGAAATCTGCAATATTTACTAATTTAAAATATCTGGCCCTTCATTAATTCACCCAAGGCTAAGGAAGAACATGTACTATACTCCATGGAAATCGTGCTACAGCATTTTATAACATTTGCTTATTATATATGAGTGCAATCTTAATTCTAGTAAAATATTTAAGGACAAGCATTTCATTATCTCTGTTTTCATTATACTTTCTAATGCCTCTTTATTAAGATACAGATTTCATTGCATTTAAAGTGCAATACCTACATTGCTTATTAGAACAAATTTTTTTCAAAGCCCATCATCCAAAGGCTGGGGCACCCCTGACTGCATTTTACTTTAAGCCCAATATTTGCCTTCAGCACCAAGACCGAGATGCATCGAAAACAATATTCTGCTTCTTCACCAATTCTATATTCAGCAGTTTATTTTTCAGAAAAAAATGTACTTTTGTTGCTATTGTTCAACATCTAGGACCATAGTACCAATATTACCAATTTACTACAGATTGCTAAAAGGTTTTTCATTGAGTCCTGCTTAGCATGACATTTAACCCTCAAAGTGAAGAATAGGCATTGCCCCACAAAGACTGTTCTAGCACTATACAATGTCACTGAACTACTACTATGGCAATATGAAATTGGCCTTATTAGGGATATATTGCCTCAGCAATGGCAGGATGTTGTCCTAAGGCTGTGGTGGTGAAGCATTAGGTAGCACGCAGGAGGTTTCTAGATTTTTAATTAATTTAATTTAATTTAATTAATTTAATTAATTTAATTTAATTGGATTAAGATATTGTGTATTGTATATTTTATATGTTGTGAGCCAGACTGACTACAAGCATAGACATGATGCTGTGGCACAGATGATCCACTGGAACCTGTGCCGGAACTACCATTTACCAGTGGCAAAGAACTAGTGGGATCATAAGCCCAAAAAAGTGGTCGAAAATGAGCAAGCAAAACTACTGTGGGACTTCCGACTTCAGACTGACCGAATTCTGAAGCATAACACACCAGACACCCTGATTGTGGAGAAAAAGAAAGTATGGATCATCGACATCGCAATCCCAGGGGACAGAAAATTGAGGAAAAGCAGCTAGAGAAATTAGTGAAATACGAAGATCTAAAAATCAAGCTGCAATGACTCTGGCATAAGCCAGCGAAAGTGGTCCCAGTGGTACTTGGCACGCTGGGCGCAGTGCCAAAGCATCTCAGCGGATATTTGAAAACCATCGGAATTGACAAAATCTCCATCTGTCAATTGCAAAAGGCCGCTTTACTGGGATCGGCAAACATAATTTGCCACTACATCACGCAGGCCTAGATGCTTGGGAAGCGCCCGACTGGTGATGAAATACGAAATCCAGCATAGTGATCTCGTTTGCTGTGTTGTATCGACATAATAATAATAATAATAATAATAATAATAATAATAATAATAATAATAATATCTGCCAGCACGCAAGCTGTTTCCCTACAGCATGCTGTCCCTGCCAGCCAGCTGATTTTTGGTTCATGCGGAGGCTCTAGGAAGGCATTTTCAACCTCTAGTAACATCCGAACTTGACAGCTTGCTTGGGTTTGATATAGCAATTAAAATGCCGGCTTAGAAACCAGGAGACACTGAGTTCTAGTCCTGCCTTAACCTTGAAAGTTAGCTGGGTGATCTTGGTCCAGTCACACACACTCACCTTAACTCGCTTCAGATTGTTATTGTGGGAAAAATAAGAGGAAGAAGGTATGTTGGGATATTTTGTAAAATATATATATATAATGGAAAGTAGGATACAAACAAGCAAACATAAATTAAAATGTATTGGCTCTACCAGAGGGTATGGGATAAGCACAAGGCAATGAGGATAGGTAACCAAATGAATAGAATAGAATAGAATTTTTATTGGCCAAGTGTGATTGGACACACAAGGAATTTGTCTTGGTGCATATGCTCTCAGCGTACATAAAATAAAATATACATTTGTCAAGAATCATATGGTACAACACTTAATGATTGTCATAGGGGTCAAATAAGCAATGAAGAAGCAATATTAATAAAAATCTTAGGATATAAGCAACAAGTTACAGTCATACAGTCAACATGGGAGGAAATGGGTGAAAGGAATGATGAGAAAAACTAGTAGAATAGAAGTGCAGATTTAGTAGAAAGTCTGACAGTGTTGAGGGAATTATTTGTTTAGTAGAGTGATGGCGTTCGGAAAAAAACTGTTCTTGTGTCTAGTTGTCTTGGTGTGCAGTGCTCTGTAGCGACGTTTTGAGGGTAGGAGTTGAAACAATTTGTGTCCAGGATGTGAGGGGTCAGTAAATATTTTCCCCGCCTTCTTTTTGACTCGTGCAGTATACAGGTCCTTAATGGAAGGCAGTTTGGCAGCAATTGTTTTTTCTGCAGTTCTGATTATCCTCTGAAGTCTGTGTCGATCCTGTTGGGTTGCAGCACCAAACCAGACAGTTATAGAGGTGCAGATGACAGACTCAATGATTCCACTGTAGAACTGTATCAGCAGCTCCTTGGGCAGTTTGGGCTTCCTGAGCTGGCGCAGAAAGAACATTCTTTGTTGTGCTTTTTTGATGATGTTTTTGATGTTAGATGACCATTTTAGGTCTTGAGATATAATAGAACCTGGAAATTTGAAGGTCTCTACTGTTGATACTGTGTTGTTTAGTATTGTGAGAGGTGGAAGGGTGGAAGGGTTTCTCTTAAAGTCTACCACCATTTCTACGGTTTTGATGTTGTAAAGATAAATGTGGTTATTGATTCCAAAGTTAGTTTTTCATCATCTATGTAATGGTAAATTCTCACTATCTGAGGCAATCACTAAATGATAAGATTATAATTTACTGCATAATTCTGGCTGGGTAGGTATGGAATTGAATTTAAGTCAAGAAGCATATACTGTGTGTGTGTGTGTGTGTGTGTGAGTGTGTGTATATATATGTTATATATATTCTAAAATGGTCATAAATTAACTACAGTTAACTATGATTGAGGTCCATGTTACAAATTGTTTATATAAAAGTTGAATCATATATGTTTTTTTCCTTCCAAGAGGAACTAGCAAAAGTGAATGAAACTGAGCTGAACAATCTCTGGTAAGGCTATTATACATCCCTCCAAAATATTTTAAAGAAAAAGACTTTACTCATTAATTAAATGTATAAACTGCTTAAATCTATCTCATGACTCTGGGAAATTTACAAAATACAATAGTTAAAAACAAGAATGCACACAAGTTTGTTTTTTTTTAAAAAAAAAGTCTGGAAATCGTCACCCAATAAACCAAAACATTGGAAAGAGGCCCCTCTCCCTTCAAACCTAAGATATGGAAGAAAAGTTATGGTTTAAAGGAAAAGAACTGTACAAATCTTGGGGAATGTGGCTTATTGAAATGCAGCCAGGCTTAGAACTACAGGAACTAAGACAGGGCTGCCCAACCTTGGCAAATTTCCAGAATTCCCCAGCCAGGCATGCCTTGGTCTAGGAATGTAAGCCTCAAGCTTCATTATCTCATGTACATTAGGGTTAAGATAATAGGTTGTCCAATCCCATCCTTGGCCTACACCAGGGGTAGGCAAAATTGGCTCTTCTATGACTTGTGGACTTCAACTCCCAGAATGCCTGAGCCAATCATGCTAGCTCAGGAATTCTGGGAGTTGAAGTCCACATGTCATAGAAGGGCCAACTTTGCCTATTCCTGGCCTACACCAATCACTTTGGAGGCAATCTTAAGACTGAAAACACATTGGAAGTCCTCTCTGGATAAATATGCATTTGCTTTTGGTTAGAGACTACAGTGCAACATTCTTTCACACTCAAGGAGAAAATATTTAAGCTGCAATTCTATCCACCTTTCTGTGGAAGTAAGTTCCCCTGAATTAAAAAAGATTAATTCCTGACTATATTTAGGGCAGGGCTGTCAAACCCAAGGCCCATGGGCCACATCCGGCCCGTGGGGTGCTTAGATGTGGCCTGCGGGACTGCCCTGGAAACAGTAAAGATTGGCTTCTTGGTGCCTCTGCTGGCAGAAACAGCACTCGGGTGGGCCACATGCGGTGGCCGAGTTCTGCAGGAGGCCGTCACATCAAAAAAATGGAGCCTCCAGGGCCTCCACAGGTGCCACTGGTACATGCCCAGTATGCCCACGCCTACCTCCCCCCAAGATCAAACACAACCCAGATGCGCCCTCAATGAAATTGAGTTTGACATCCCTGGTTTACCGTATTGGGGTCAGGCATGCTTAATATCTCCCTTCTTGATTCTAATATCCTTCAGATTCGGGGGAAATGCCTTAATATACAGTTTTATGTAACCACAATAATTAGCTGGTGCATTGCAGGCCAAGGAATGGTCTGGAAAACAGTTATGATTACAGTCAGTCCTCAACTTACGACCACAATTGAGCCCAAATGTTTTTGTTGCTAAATGAGACATTTGTTAAGTGAATTTTGCCCCTGTTTACCACTATCTTACTATGCTGGTTAAGTGAAACTCTGCCTTTGTTAAGTTAATAGCATGGTTATTAAATGAATCTGGCTTCCCTAATTTACTTTGTCTGTAAAAAAGTTGCAAAAAGATGATCACAACACTGGGACTCTGCAACCGTCATAAATATGAATCAGTTGTCAAGCATCTGAATCTTTGTCATGTGACCATGGGGAGGCCGCAACAGTCCTAAATGTGAAAAATGGTCGGAAATCACTTTTTTCAGTGCCCCTGTAATTTCAGACTTATTAAATGAATGGTTGTAAGTCAAGGACCAGCTGTATTACACTAGTCTACAGAAAAAATCCAGGCAACACTAGATGGAAGCAACAATAGAAAGGGTTTGTATCCTTTTGCTTTGTCATTTAACAGTTTTTCAGAGTTTTGCATATAATCCTGACACCCATTTCCCCTCCTTTATTACAAGGAAATCTCAACATCTGCTGGAAGATCAATTCCATGAAATTCAGGACCTTAAGAACGAAATAGATCAAATGCATTCTGAGATCAGCAACCTCCATAAAGGCCGCCTGCAGTCCACCAAGCAAATCCTTCAGGAAAGTGACTTACCAGGAGAGAAGAAAGTAGGAAGCTGCAATTAATCTCAGAAATTCTCTGGTTTCAATCTTTCCAGATTATCATTTTCTTTTGCACATCTATTAGCTACCATAGAATGTCATTTTTTCCCCTTTTACGAAACTGAAGTCTGTTAGTTGTTCTCATGCCCAGCCTCACTCGTACCAAATATGCTTAAAAAATACAGTAGGGAAAACATTGAACCATAGTGAGGGTTTCTTTCCTGATGCAAAAGGGTAAATTATAATTTCATACTGGGCACTAGTTTTCCATGTTGCATCCAGTTTTGGTCGCCACAATATCAACAAAATGTTGATAGCTCAGGTGTTTCACAGTGGAGGATATGGGGTCCCCCTCCTCCTGAAATTCATTACGACACAGAGCCGCAATGCAACCCTGGATCGTCTAGGCCACGGGTAGGCAAAGTTGGCTCTTATATGACATGTGGACTTCAACTCCCAGAATTCCTGAGCTAGCATGATTGACTCAGGAATTCTGGGAGTTGAAGTAAAAAAGTCATAGAAGAGACAACTTTGCTTACCCCTGGTCTAGGCTCCTTCTGGCCTCCCGGATGTCAGTTGCTTTTCCTGCAGAGCTGCCTGTGTTGGGGTGCCATGCCTCCCTGCCAGTCAGCTGAACTTTGGTGCACTGCTCCTGGGCTCATCAGCCTCCAGATTCCCAGCCCAGTTTGGAGGGGGAGAGGAGAGAAACAGATGGAGGCAATGAGAAAGAGTGGGGGGGGGGGGGGAGAGAGAAAGAGGGATGGAAAATAGAGGGAAGGAAAGAGAAATAGGCAGAGAAAGAGGGAGGGAGAAGCAGAGAGGGTAAGTGAGGGAGGGAAAGAGGAAGCGAAAAAAAAGAAAAAGATGCACAGAGAGAGGAAGAGAGGCAAGGAAAGAGAGAAAAGCAGAGAAGGGAAAGGAGAAAGAGAAATTATATTACATTTTTTTTCTTTTTTATTGTTATTGAGCATAATATTTCAAAAGCAGAAAAAATGAAGGGGCATAAAAGTGCATTTATCACATTTTTCGTAGAACAATTAGCTGAACTCTGCCTTTATCATTATTTTAGGTAGTAAAACCTCAGTATTCAGGTTAAATTGCCTTGTTGGCACTTTGCGACAAGTAAGTGGGTTTTGGCTTGCAGTCTCTAAAAGGTTCGCCACCACTGCCCTAGTCATAGGATTCCCACTGCTCATGATAGAGATGCTTATAATAAAAGGTGTTCTACTATGTTTTAAGTCTTTATGGTGAAGACAAAAAAATTACTCTTTTTTGAGAGTTGAGTGGTATAGAAATTAAATAAAATAGTAAATTATGGGATTATCCTTTACCAAAAGTTGTACATCTCCAACCTGCTACATGAGATAGTCTGTCTGGATCGATTGATGACTCTAAGAATTATTAAATCACCTCTCCTTTCTACATACTTTTCTTCTCCACAGAAGTTCCAGCCTTTATGTCTAAAATGCATGAGCATTGCATAGAGATTTCTGCACTGATATAAATTTTTGTCTTTTGACATTAGCCCCCAAATGCCCGTGTCCCAGGGCTGGCTATAGTGTATGCTTCATAGACATCATCTTTTCACATACTTAAATGACATATGAAAACATCTTAATGCTATCTAAAAGAATTGTGGTACACACTGTTTTAAGCACCAGCAACCATTCCTCCTTAGCTAAAATCTGATAGAAAAATATTATTAGATACCAGTTAATATTCCTTTATGGGCTATTCATTTGGGCACATTTATTTCCTGTCTTTACTCAGCAAACTTGAGAAACAAACCATTTGCCGAGTTGGCAAATTTTGGCTTTTTTGACATGATGCTTTATTGTCCATATTTGTGTATCTGTTGTTAACAGTTGGAATTAAGTCTATGGTTCTATTCATAACTTATGATGTCTAACGTATGTAACTGATATTTGTATAAACCATTTCTCTGATGCGTTTTTCTTCTCCTTTGCAGGAAATGATTGATATGCTCAATTTGGCTTTTAAGAAGATTTTTGAAGACGATATACAGAAGGCTGACTGGGCTCAAAAGTCAATAGGTAATGTCCTGAAAGATGGAATGGCCTTGGGTTTGCAACTCACAGCAGGAGTGTCTTTGCATAAACTGCGAGTTGTGCAGTAGTTACATCCAGTTCTGGATCTTGAGAACCTGGTTGCCCTTGAGAAGTATCTGAAAGCTTCGGTTGATTTAAATGTTTAATGGGCATCACATTTAAATCCCTGAACTGAAGCTTGGGGGGAAAAAAATAAGAAAGTGATTTGAAATCATATCTGACAGATTATTCTCTTTCTACACTAAACTCTACAAAAGATGAATTACTATTGGGTAATTACAGTATATATGAGTGAATTTAATTTCTGATGAAAAGTTTCTTTATATTTTATTCTGTACTTATTCTAGCCTTTATCAAAGTATCATCTATCTACATGGAGACTACGCGGGAACTAATATTGGGAAATTACATGTGAATGAATGTAATTTCTGATAAGAAATCTCTTTGTATTTTACTCTACCAATTCTAGACTTTAAAAAAAATCTGTCATAAGAAAATACATCTCAATGTTCACTAGAAATAGAAAACAACTTGAGGTTACATAATCATCTGTCTGTCTATCTAGGAGCCACAATCGATAAAGACAGGACATCTAAGAGTTTTGATTTTTTGCACCAGGAAAACTGTTGGTTTCCATTTATCTCTTCAGCCAACCCTCCTGAAACTATTTTACAGGTGCAGTATTTCTATGATTGCTATTAGTTAATTCAGAAGAATAGTACAATTTGTCAGCTAGAAAAATAGTACTGCCCCGAGTCCAGTTTCTATCTCATAACTATATACATGTCATTATTTTCTTCTGAATGTTTTCTTTAACTTCTCAATCTAGCCTACACTATAGCCCTTGGATTTCCTCCAGATCTTGTATTCCACATCGAAATGTTGATAAAATCTGACTTCATTTAATTTTAAGGAAAGCTCAGTGCTTTCCTTAAAATTAAAGGATGCACATATTTGTGAATGGCTCTGCAAACTTTCTCTGCAGTTCTTCAGGGCCTATTTTGTTCTGACTTGAAAATCTAACTGTTGCTTTTAATTGCATTAAACTAAGGCAGAGTTCAGAAGTTACAATAATATGATTTCGGTTGGTTTAGAGCAGGGAGAGGGAGGGTGAAGGACTACTAAATTTTTTACTACCACACTGTGGGCGTGGTTTATGCAGGATGCGCTACATTTTCTTTCAACATCTTTCAGTGCAAATTGGGTGCTCTAGGGTGGAGTTCGAATTTCGCTACTCCACTGCGTTCCCTCCCATCCGGGCAGTAGCCCAACCCTGGGGAGGGATGCACAAAACTCTCCAGCTCAAAAACAGAATATTCCAGAGAAGAACAAAATCTTCTCCTTTGTATGTTGTTTCTGAATGTATATCTGGAATAGTTTGTGAAGTTCTGAGTTGCTGTATTTAAGAAGACTTTAAATGATGGCAAAAGCTGTGATGACGCAGTAGTTAGAATGCAGGATTGCAGGGTAACTGCTCACTGCCAGAAATTCAATCCTGACCAGTTTAAAGTTGATTCAGTTTTCCTTCTTTCTGAAGTCGGTAAAATTGGGGGCTGCTAATTTTGTAAACATCTCAGAGAGTGCTGTAAAGAATGGTATATAAATCTAAGTACTATTGCTATTGCTATAGTGTAGACTGTTTCTCCTTATTTATGCTTTCTGGACGTTGGCTGCTGGTGATAAATGCTTGGTGATAAATACACACACACACACACACACACACACACAGAGAGTTCAAAAAGATAAAGGGAAAACTTAACACAATATAACTCCAAGTAAATCAAATTTCTGTGTAATCAAACTGTCCACTTGGGAAGCAACACTGATTGACAATCAATTTCACATGCTGTTGTGCACATTCAACTTTGTACAGAACAAAGTATTCAATGAGAATATTTCATTCATTCAGATCTAGGATGTGTTATTTGAGTGTTCCCTTTATTTTTTTTGAGCAATACACACACACAAACACACAGTAAGTTTATTAGTAAGGAGTATGCATAAGCAAACTATTGTGCCTACCATCCCTGTCTTATTGTCCTATTTGGCTGTCCCTACTTTACTTATGTTTGTGTTTATATCAATACCTGCTATTATTTACACGTTTTGATAAACAAACGCATAAATTTAAAAAATAAAATAAATCTGCAAACCTTCTGGGAATATTTCTTTAATCCCATCCATCCCTTTTCTCTTTTCTTTTCACCTTGTACTTTCCTCACTTTATGTAATCCTTTTTCCCAGTTCGTCATCCATTCCCTTCATTTCTAGTGGGATAAAAATAAAAATGTTGGAGATCCTGGTCCTTTCTTGCCCATCCTCTTCACTACTCCCCTCAATGAGATTAAAAGGCAGATAGACAGAAAGAGAATGAGAAAGAGGGAATGCCTCATTTACAAAGGAGGAATGAGGGAAGAATGACATTTTCCTGGTTTCAAATGATTGGAAAATTTACACTAGTTGGGATATTATTCTGGTTTAATTACAAAACTCTATTTACCCACTAATAGTTTACTTTGCTGGTGTATCTGACCTCTTAATAAGCCAGAGAAAACACAGATTAGAGGTCAGAAGTAATTTTGTCACACATTCACAATAAAGTTCACCCTACTCCTGGAGAAACCCCAGTAATTATTGTACTCACACATCAAATCAATCTGCAGGACCTGAATTCATTTTTTTAATTGATTTGTAACAATTTTAAGATACCAACAACATAAAACAAGTGTATAGTGAAAAGTGCCCACCACACGACAAGCATACATACCCCACCACCAAATTGGGGGTGTTTCTTGTATAAACCATTTTAACCCCAGAGCAATGTATCTCTTTCCATATTATAGAGTGATTCCAATTTTAAGCATTTTATTTATGTGAATGGTCTCCTGTTTGTAGCCGGATGTTTACCCTGGAAACTGCTGGGCATTCTCAGGATCTGAAGGCGAAGTCGTAATTAAGCTGCCTGAAAAAGTCCGACTCACAGCCGTTACAGCTCAGCACATCTCTAAAGCAATAGCTTTTTCGGAAGGAATCACAAGCGCCTTAAAAGATTTCTTGGTTTATGTGAGTACAATACTGTTTTAACTTATCTTATATCTTTCCTCTAAGGTTCATTAAAAGAACTGCAATTTAGGAAGCACCAAGGCTACTATGCCCTTGATATTGAGCTGAAATAGGATATGGAGCCATTCTGGTATCGAGGTTAAGATGAAGGATTAGAAATCAGTGCTCCGAGTTCTATTTCTCCCTTTAGTATAAAAGCCAGCAGAGTTTAGGCCAGTCATTCTCCCTCAGACCAATTCATCTCTTAAAGTTCCTGGGGGAAAATGGGAGGTGGGAGCATTATGAACATATAGCAATGAGCTGCCAAAATGTTTACTGCCACACTGTGGGCATGGTTTATTTTGTGGGTGTGGCTTGCCTGCCATGTGACCAGGTGGGAGTAGCTTGACAATCATGTGACCAGGGTGGCTTAAAGGTCACCGGGGTGGCTTAAAGGTCATGTGACTGGGTGGTAGTGGCTTGACAACTCTTTTTCTGTTGATTAAGTCACGTTATTTGAATAGCCACAAAAAGGACAAATGATAGACAGCATTATTTGTTGAGGAGCACAGTAACATTTTAAGGTTTTGTACTAAACCCTTAAGGTTCAGTATGATAACAGATTAGGCAAGTAGCTCAATTTTCTTTAATTGCTATAAAAGTTAAGTTCTAGATAATGATTAAAATGATTAAAGTGTTTATGGGTAAAACATACTATTTAATTATTTACTATTTTAAAAGCAATTAAGGATCATACTAAGGTACTAGAGAAGGAAGGACAATAAAAAAAATTATTAAGTATTCTATAAATAGTGCATGAACTTACAACTCCCACTTTGTCCCCCTCCCATGGGGGCCACAGCACATTATTGTGTACAGATCTTAAATTGTAACAAATAAAAGTAAGATACAAATTTAAGAAAAATATTAATTAATACCTTAATTTGGGATATGCAAGCTATTGCTCCCTTCAAAAAGCTCCTTTTGAAGGGATTGGTACATAATACACTGCCAAGTTCTCTGGACTGGCAACCTATCAGTAGAGGCTGGATAAACTAGCAATATTTGGAGTAATGAGCTAAATGGCCATTCCCCCTGTAGAATTCTAAGACAAGCAATTATGTACTTCCATAAGGTCCCATAATCTGGGACATTTCCTGCCTTCACTACAACCCCTGTACAGGATAGTGATTTGGAATACAATATGTGGGAGGAGGAGGATGAAATGGACAAAACCTTTGCCTGCTACTTCCAGGGAAAGTCAGAGTCCAGATCAGTACACCAGAGTTGCTGAAAATTAGCAGCATAGCTTTCTGACATAAGCCCTAACATAGGCATCTTAACATTCCTCTATATTCTCTTCTACTCTTTCTTAGATATATTTTACTATGAGTATATCCTCTATATAACCTACATCATGTATTTTACTATGTGTATACCCACTAAAACCCTCATTGTGTAGTGGACAAAATCAATCAATCAATCAATAAAATAAACATGTTAAAAACAATCTGGCAATCACCAGGGTGAAAAATCACACCACTCTCCATAGCTCTCTGCCCGTTTCATATAAAATAACTCCGCTCACCATTAAAAGATTGCCTGCTTGTCCTTTTTTTTTTTTTTTTTTTCTGCATTGACCTGACTTTCTTGGCCAAGAACTGCTTCCAGGTTGTCCTTCAGGGCTGCTGCAGCATTCAACTCTTCTACACTGATTCCCTCCTTTTAATTTTAGGGCCTAAATGATGAAACAAAAGAGGAGATCCTGCTGGGAACATTCATGTATGATACCGAGAAGGAATTAATTCAGACATTCCAGCTGAAGGTAAACTAGAAATGGGAGAAGTGGGGTAAAGGTAAAACTAAAGTAGGATAGAGTAAAACCGAAGGGGCTGTGTCAGAGGGAGTTGTTTTGAAAGAATCTCTCCTATTTCTGCCCCATCTACTAAAAATCAGACAACTTTTAATTCAGTACTTTAAGGAGTGGATTAGGCCAGAGCTGGAAAACTAGAGCTCCTCCTCAGGAAATATAGTTTAGATAATCTGTGGCACTATACAGATAGTCCCCGACTTACAACAGTTCACTTAATGGCTGTTCAAAGTTTCAGTAGCATTGAAGAAAGTGATTTATGACCATTTTATCACATGTGTAACCACTGCAGCACCCCTATTTGTACACTTGACACCTGACTCACATTTTGGACAGCTGAAGTGTCTCGGGGTCCATGTGATTAACTTTTGCAACCTTCTAACAAGCAAAGTCAATGGGGAAACCAGATTCAATTAACAATTTGTTAAGTAACAATGTATTTCTAATTAAACAAATGTGGCAAGAAAAGTCGTAAAATGGGGCAAAACTCACTTAGCAAAGTTCTCACTCAGTAACATAAATTTTGAGCTCAATTGGGGTCATATGTTGAGGACTATATATATTGATGGGAGCCAATGGGACATAGCAAAACAAAAAACAAAACCCCCCCACCATAAATCTTCTTTCTGATGAATAACAATCCCAAAGCAGTTATATCAGCATTTGGGAAACAGGTCTACAGATTTATTTTATTTATTTATTTGATTTTTATGCCACCCTTCTTCTTAGACTCAGGGCAGCTTACAACATGTTAGCAATAGCACTTTTCAACAGAGCCAGCATATTTTCCCCATAACCCAGGTCCTGATTTTACCCACCTTGGAAGGATGGAAGCCTGAGTCAACCTTGAGCCGGTGATGAGATTTGAACCGCTGACCTACAGATCTACAGTCAGCTTCAGTGGCCTGCAGTACAGCATTCTACCTGCTGCGCCACCCCGGCTCTTGTATATAGATATACAGTATAGGCTTTGCACTCTTCTATTAAACCGATAGAGCCATTCAAGAGGATGACTTCATCTCGATTGCTTTTTATTATGATTGTTCTTTTGCCTCATCTACATTTCAGAATGAACAAGAGAAGGCATTCCAGTATGTAAAGATCAAAGTGGAGAGCAACTGGGGAAATCCAGAGTACACTTGCATTTATCGAATCAGGGTGCATGGAAGGATGGCCAATATAAACCATTTGGCCAAGAAAGTGAATGAAATCTACCAAGATAAATAAAGAAAAGCAGGAATATGAACATTTATACTGAGCAAGTGTAAAAAGCACCTAGAACTTGCTCCAGCTTTTCCCACCAGGGGAAAATGGGAAATAAAACATGAGAATATATTAATAATGTTGAGTTATTTGACTAACAGGTTTCAGTTTGATTTCAGTTGAAAATTCAGTTAGAATTGTTGTTAAAATAGTAGTTGTTAAACTAATGTAATTGTTAAACTAATGTTGATTTCAGTTGAAAATTCAGTTAGAATTGTTGTTAAAGTAATGTAGTTGTTAAAATAATGTAGTTGTTAAAGTAATGTGTAGTTGTTAAACTAATGTGAGTAGCATGAGTAGATTCTGTCCAATCTCTCAAAAAGATGAGGTGACTGGAGGTAATCTCCCAATAAAATATTTCAGTTCAGATTATAGCATAGAGGCAAATGTACAGAGATATTAAAAGTTCAAATAAATGAGTCATATTTCCAACAAAAATTACCTTAATGTGAAAGACTAATAATACACACAATGAGTATCACTGTATCAAGAAATGGGGTAAATATACATGTAGTTATAAAATTATGTCTTAATGAATCACTCTGTTGACTGAAAAATAATATGTATCAAGAAAAGCAGTGTCATGAAATGTTAAGGAGCTTTCAACTAAGGCTCACCCTCCATAGATTTGTACACGCTGAACAACCTTTCAGCTTTAAATTTACAGGTAAGTCGAAAAACATTTCAATAACAAAAATATACTTTCCACTCAGTTGATGAGCCTGGTGTAGTGTTGGCTATCTTGTTTAACATGTTCCAAGCCACACAATCCTTCTATGGGTCAATAAATCCTTTTAGGAAGAAAATTATTTGAAAAGATAAATATAAGGACAATGATTCCAACAGGCAAATTAGTTGTTAAAGAAAGTTAGCTTACCAGAACCAGAAGAATTTGTCTGCTTTCACCTTAATTCCACATATCATTTTCCTTTAGGGAAAATAAATCAGAAAAGGTTAGCATTGTGGCTATATGTGTCATACTCATGTGGTGGGCATTGCCCAACCAGATGGCTGGGTTCCATAATGTGATAGGATAAAGGTGAAGCCAATAGTCCAAGACTTAAAACTGTCCAGTTCATTCCTATTTATTCCAGGCTGCACATGTATTATAATACCTTCCCGTGCATAACTCCCTAGATAAAATGAGATCTTTCAAAAGTCATAGATACATACATATTTCTTGTGCGAATGGATTTGTGAAGACAGGGAGAAGACATGAAAAGCGCCTGGGACGATGAGCAAATTATCAGCAAATGAATTATATGGGCTCCTCAGTTTGGGCTCAAGACAATGGAGAATATGTTAGCAGATGATGGGACGCCCCCAATCGCATGCTGATTGTCATTGGCTCTTTGCATTTTCTCCCACTCTCTGGAAATCAACCCAAATTTTGTCATTGGCTCCCAAGGAACAAAATTATTATCTAAATAGTTATTGGCTACCTATTTCTTCCTACCTTCAGCGCCCACTATTCCTACCCACTGAATTCTTTGCTCCTTGAAATTTACAGATGGGTATGCTGTACAGACATGCACAAAGACAGCCAAACATAGGTTTCAGATTCCAACATTGATTTGCTCCTTTATTGATTATAATTCCCACGTTTCCATTGTTACAAGGAACCCCATACGAGAGTTACAGTTTTATTCATAATTCAAATGGTTGGGGTTTTTTTGCCAGTTTCTGTCATTTTTTTGTTGGTGTCAGCAAAAAAAAAAGTCCAATCAAATGAATGGATTTGTTTAATGACCATCATTTTCAGAAATTACAAATTGAATTTATAAATACATGCACAAACAATCCTTCTCTTTAAAATCTGGCCTGGTTTAGCTCACAAGGATAGGAAGAGGAGAAAACAGAAAAACACAAAACTGGAAATGTCAGGTTGCTCAGCACTTATCCAGTGAGGATGGTTTATTTATGCAGATGAAATTCATAATCAATGGAAAAACATAAAAGAGATTTTTGAAAAGCTTCCATCCTTCACCCATCTAATTACCGTATATACTCGAGTATAAGTCGATATTTTCAGCAAAAAAAGTGCTGAAAAAATCCAACCTCGACTTATACTAGAGTCACTAACTTTCACTGACCTGAAAACTGTCCCAAAGTTCCACAGTTCCGATGTGAAAGGCAGGGAGGAAAGAAACCTCATGGCTGGCAACAGGAGGGTTTTTTTCTTTCTGCTCTTGCTACCCCTGAGCTGCCTGATTGGCAGCAGGCTGAACCAATCACAGCTCCTTCTCTACACAGAAAGGCACTGAGAGAGCTATCTGATTGGCAGCAAGCTGTACCAATCACAGCTCCTCCTCTACAGGCAGCACTGGGGGAAGGGGCGGGAGAGTTGAAGAGACTTTCAGAAGGAAGGAACCATGGATTTCTCTTCTCATCAAGCCAGCAAAGATATTTTACAAATAAATAAAATGTACAAGTAAAATTTAAGTTACCCATTTAAATTTGATTAACAGGATAGGTTATTTTGTAAGAAATTGTTGCTTAAAGTGGGGATAACTCTGTGTAATTAAACTTTTTCTTCCAACTATATTTATCCTACCCAAGCAGATTGTTAATGCTGACTTGTTTAAAACAATACGAAGGTTAGGATAATATAATAGTATGAATTTTGTCATTAATCATTCGTTCTACATAATCAATATGAATAGATTTAACTTTTTTTAAGAGTATGGTTTCTCCTTATGCAAGATAAATATCATGTAGAAGAAAGATTTTACAGTTAATGATTGAGTAACCCCCAATTGTTATTTACTGATCTATTGATGTAGTAATAATGATTTTAACTTATGAAATAGGTTTTAAATGGAAAATCTGAATATTTATCACATGGAAGTTTGATTTAAGCAATTGTTTTGAAAGAGTATATGAAATCCCAATTATTAAGAAAATTATAATGATATTGTAATGAAGATTAAGATAACAGGTTTTAAGATTAAGATAACATTCCTAAAGATATTTTAAGAGGTTTTTGGAATTTAAAAAAAAGAAAGATTTTGGAAGGGGAGGAAGAAAGATGCAATAAATAAAAAGCATTTTGGAAGGAAAAAAGTTATATAATATAATAATAACAACAGGGTTGGAAAGGACCTTGGAGGTCTTCTGGTCTAACCCCTTGCCTAGGCAGGAAACCCTACACTACTTCAGACAAATGGGTATCCAACATCTTCTTAAAAACTTCCAGTGTTGGAGAATTCACAACGTTTGGTGGTAGGCTGTTCCACAGATTCATTGTTCCAACTGTCAGGAATTTTCTCCTTAGTTCTAAGTTGCTTCTCTCGTTTAGTTTCCACCCATTGCTTCTTGTTCTGCCCTCTTGTTCTGCTTTGGAGAATAGGTTGACTCTTCTTTGTGGCAAACTCTGAGATATTGGAAGAATGCTATCATGTCTCCCATGGTCCCTTTTTTCATTAAATTAGATATACCCAGTTCTTGCAACCGTTCTTCATATGTTTTTTTATTCTCCTACAAAAACAATTTTAAGAAGCTACAATAGAAGAATATTCCATTTTTATAAGTTACCAGTAGCCACTGTATTTTCCACCCTGGACTTATATTCGAGTCAATAAGTTTTCCCAGGTTTTTGGCGAAAGTAGGTGCCTCGGCTTATAATCGGGTCGACTTATACTCGAGTATATACGGGAAGTTTCATGTTGTAAAAAAAATAAAAGGGTAGCCATCAAAGCATCTTTCTAGAGAACAAAGAATGAAAGGAATAAGGAATAATTGGGTGTGAATGATTAATAAACATGAACTTACAGCCTTCATTATTACTTTCTAAAGACAGACCATATACTGGCCACAATTTCTTTAGCGGTTTTATCTTAAAATTTATATGTTGTTTGGAACATATAATTATGGCACCTACCCAAAGTATATATTTAACTAATAGTTAATTTTACATGTTTTAAGTTGATATTCATGATTCTATATTACAGAAGTGCAACTTTTTATATTGACAATCCATTGTTTGCTGTAATTTGGGCTGCTGGGATGTATATCATTTCTGGCTATGATACATATTTTTGGAGTATAAAACACACCCTTTTCCCCAAAAAAGAGGATGAAAAAGTTGGCGCATCTTATACACTGAATATAGCCATTTTTGCTGTCCCTAAGCCCAGCTCCAGTGTCCTACTTTTGGAAAAAATGTGCCTGTTTTTTGCAAAAATGGGACAGAGGGTCTGGGAAGCCTGCGGAGCTCCTGGTGCTGGGGGATAGCAAAACTGCCCCCATATTTGCAAAAAAAATGGACCATTTTCCACCCATTCTTTTGTAAAAATGGGGTGGGAAAAGGGCCTAGAAAGCTTGCAAAGAGCTCCTAGGGACTGGGGAGGAGACAAAAATGCCCCATTTGGTGGAAAAATGGGTGGAAAATGGCCTGGGGTTTGCAAAAACAGCATTTTTACCATCCCCCAGCACCTAGGAATTCCCTGCAGACTTCCAGGACCCTTCGCCCACCCCATTTTTGCAGGAAAACGGGCAAAAAAACAGCCCATTTTTCACAAAAACGGGGGTAATTTTACTTTCTAATTACCCCATTTGCAGCAACATGACTGGAGGGGGAATTCTGGGAGTTGAAGTCCACAAGTCTTAAAGCTGTCAAGTTTGAAGTTTGTAAAAAGGGTACATGTTTGTAAAAAGTATTCTACTACATTCTGCTGGTATTTTATTAAATAATATATTACTACACCATTTGATTCAGAATACTTTTTTTCTTGTTTTCCACCTCTAAAATCTAGGTGCGTCTTATACCCTGGTGTGTCTTATACTCCGAAAAATACAGTAATATTAAACAACACCTATATTCAAGAGTTGTTCCAAAGCATTTATTTACTACCCCATGCATTCAATTTCTTTCAAATTTCATGAGCAAATGTCATCTCTGAATTTTATTATACATTGCCCTTCTCTATGTTAAATGAACTACTGTGTTTTCTGAGTTGAAATCTGCAATATTTACTAATTTAAAATATCTGGCCCTTCGTTAATTCACCCAAGGCTAAGGAAGAACATATACTATACTCCATAGAAATTTGCGACAGCATTTTATAACATTTGCTTATTATATATGAGTGCAATCTTAATTCTAGTAAAATATTTAAGGACAAGCATTTCATTATCTCTGTTCTCATTATACTTTCTAATGCCTCTATTAAGATACAGATTTCATTGCATTTAAAGTGCAATACCTAGATTGCTTATTAGAACAAATTTTTTTCAAAGCCCATCATCCAAAGGCTGGGGCACCCCTGATTGCATTTTACTTTAAGCCCAATATTTGCCTTCAGCACCAAGACTGAGATGCATCGAAAACAATATTCTACTTCTTCACCAATTCTATATTCAGCAGCTTATTTTTCAGAAAAAAATGTACTTCTGTTGCTATTGTTCAACATCTAGGACCATAGTACCAATATTACCAATTTACTACAGATTGCTAAAAGGTTTTTAATTGAGTCCTGCTTAGCATGACATTTAACCCTCAAAGTGAAGAATTGGCATTGCCCCATAAAGACTGTTCTAGCATTATACAATGTCGCTGAACTACTAATATGGCAATATGAAACTGGCCTTTATTAGGGATATATTGCCTCAGCAATGGCTGGATGTTGTCCTAAGGCTGTGATGGTGAAGCACGCGGCCTTAGGTAGCACGCGGGGGATTTCTAGATTTTTAATTAGTTAATTGGGTTAAGATATTGTGTATTGTATATTTTATATGTTGTGAGCCACCCAGAGTCCTCGAAGAGGGGCGGCATAGAAATCCAATTATTATTATTATTATTATTATTATTATTATTAATAATAATAATAATAATAATAATAATCTATGCTTGTAGTCAGTCTGTGCGATCTTTTTGTAGCATACACAGACTGACTACAAGCATAGACATGATGCTGTGGCACAGATGATCCACTGGAACTTGTGCCGGAACTACCATTTACCAGTGGCAAAGAACTAGTGGGATCATAAGCCCAAAAAGTGGTCGAAAATGAGCAAGCAAAACTACTGTGGGACTTCCAACTTCAGACTGACTGAATTCTGAAGCATAACACACCAGACATCCTGATTGTGGAGAAAAAGAAAGTATAGATCATTGACATTGCAATCCCAGGGGACAGCAAAATTGAGGAAAAGCAGCTAGAGAAATTAGTGAAATACGAAGATCTAAAAATCGAGCTGCAACGACTCTGGCATAAGCCAGTGAAAGTAGTCCCAGTGGTACTTGGCACGCTGAGCACAGTGCCAAAGGATCTCAGTGGACATTTGAAAACCATCGGAATTGACAAAATCTCCATCTGTCAATTGCAAAACGCCGCTTTACTGGGATCGGCAAACATAATTTGCCACTACATCACGCAGTCCTAGGTGCTTGGGAAGCGCCCGACTGGTGATGAAATACGAAATCCAGCATAGTGATCTCGTTTCTATGTTGTATCGACATAATGATGATGATGATGATGATGATGATGATGATAATAATAATAATAATAATAATAATAATATCTGCCAGCACGCAAGCTGTTTCCCTACAGCATGCGTGTCCCTGCCAGCCAGCTGATTTTTGGTTCATGCGGAGGCTCTGGGAAGGCACTTTCAGCCTCTAGTGGGGGCAGGGGAGGTGTCAAGGTTCCAAGTAACATCTGAACTAAATCAGAATCTGAGTCAAAGTACTCCTCAAAGTTCCAATTTATTTCCGAAGCCATCCTGGCACCCACACTGGAAAACCTGAATCTGAGTTTCCCACTCAGTTGAAAGTTCACATCCCTTGTTCCCCCCACCCACAAACTTGTCACATTGCCCACTCAGATTGTGCCAGCGGGGCAAGTCCTTCCTCCGCTTCCGCCCAGGTGGGTGGGTATAGGATGGCCTTGAACCACTCGAAAGAATGCTTTGTGGTTGCATCTGTTCCCTCATGAAAATCACCCCTCCCAAGTTCCCATAAATATCAGGCAAGTGTGGCAAGCTACTGATTTGTCACCAACTTCTGCACCCACTTTACGGGTGTCAGAAAGCCTCTGGAGCCTGGAGATGGTGAAAAACAGGCCTACTGGGCCCACCGGAAGTTGGAACATGGGCCATTTTCAGCCTCTAGAAGGCCTTGGGGGTGGAGGAGGCTGTTTTCGCCCTCCCCATGCTCCAAGAAAGACTGTGGAGTCTGGGGAGGGCAAAAAGAAGACTTAAGCCCCCCCAAAAAAGTTGGAAAATGGGGGAGGGGGACATGCATGCATGCATGGGGCAATGCGGACATCATGTGTGCATGTGCAGAGGGGTGCATGGTGCATGAGGGGCATTGAATTGTGGGTGTTGGCACGCACACACGCTTTTGGCACCCGAGGGGAAAAAGTTTTGCCATCACTGTCATAAGGTCTTATAACTCACTAGTGGACAAGTAGTAAAGAATTTTTCTGAGTCCATGTGCTATCAACTAACATTGTTAGGATTGAACCTGAGAGAAGACAAGTCAAACACTCTAGTCCAGTGATGGCGAAACTTTTTTTCCTTGGGTGGCAAAAGCACCACTGTGCGTGCACTATTGGGCATTTGCGAGTGTCCACACCCATTATCCAATGCCTGGGGAGGGTGAAAATGGCTTCCCCCATCCCCCAGAGGCCATGAGCACCCAGTTTCCCAACTTCTAGTGAGTCTGGTAGGCCCATTTTCCACCCTCCCCCACCTCCTAGAGGTCCTCTGAAAGCCAAAAACACCCTCCTAGACCCTGTGCAAAAGCTAAAAATCGTGCACATGTGTGCTGGAGCTGAGCTAGGGCAACATCTCATGTGCCAGCAGATATGGCTCTGCATGCCACCTGTGGCACGTGTGCCATAGGTTCGCCATCACTGTCCTAGTCAATCCTAGCTTTTTGATAATTCAATTCAATTCAATTCAATTTATTAGATTTGTATGCCGCCCCTCTCCGAAGACTCGGGGCGGCTCACAACAGTAATAAAAAAACAGTATAACAATGGAACAAATCTAATAATAAAATTATATAAAAACCCCAAACAATTTAAAAAACCATACAGCTCATACATACCAAACATAAAATATAAGAAAGCCTGGGGGAGATGTCTTAATTCCGCCATGCCTGGCGATATAGGTGGGTCTTGAGTAACTTGCGAAAGACAAGGAGGGTGGGGGCCGTTCTAATCTCCGTGAGGAGTTGATTCCAGAGGGCCGGGGCCGCCACAGAGAAGGCTATTCCCCTGGGACCTGCCAAATGACATTGTTTGGTTGACGGGACCTGGAGAAGGCCAACTCTGTGGGACCTTATTAGCCACTGGGATTCGTGCGGTAGAAGGCGGTTCCGGAGGTATTCTGGTCCAATGCCTGGTTTATTACCAACACTTTAAAGGTCATTACCAACACTTTGAATTGTGACCGGAAACCGATCGGCAGCCAGTGCAGGCCACAGAGTGTTGTAGAAACGTGGGCGAATCTAGGAAGCCCCACGATAGCTCTCACGGCCGCATTCTGCATGATCTGAAGTTTCCAAACACTTTTCATAGGTAGCCCCATGTAGAGAGCATTGCAGTAGTTGAACCTCGAGGTGATAAGGGCATGAGCGACTGTGAGCAATGACTCCCTGTCCAAATAGGGCCGCAACTGGTGCACCAGGTGGACCTGGGCAAACGCCCTCCTTGCCACAGCCGAAAGATGGTGTTCTAATGTTAGCTATGGATCGAGGAGGACGCCCAAGTTGTGAACCCTCTCTGAGGGGGTCAATAATTCCCCCCCCCCCAGGGTAATGGACGGACAGATGGAATTGTCCTTGGGAGGCAAAACCCACAGCCACTCCGTCTTGTCTGGATTGAGTTTGAGCTTGTTGACATCCATCCAGACCCCAACAGCCTCCAGGCACCAGCACATCCCTTCCACTGCTGTCTTGCCTTCATAATTTAAGTTTTTAAGTTTTTAAAACTCCACAAGTAAATGAAAATGTCTTCAGCAGGCACTCGTAAGATTAGCCTCCCAGCCTTCTGACTATGAATGAAATAAGGGTAGAAGAACCCATAGGGTAAAAAAAAATGGACCCAAGTGACTTTTTTTTTTTGGTGCTTTCAGCAATCAATAAATGAACGGTCATAAGTCGAGGACTACTTCCCTGGAGGCCTGCATGTGTTTATGTTCAACAGGAAGGAAAGCTTTCTGAGACACACACATACACATTGTGTGTGTGTCCGTCCGTCCCGCCCGGGCTCACCAGCCCGACAATGAGAGTTGTGGCCCAGTTTGAGTTTCATTATGGAGGGATGTCATGCCATCATTGACACGGAGGTGAGAGTTGGTTCCACACTCCTTGACCAAATGCTTGACAATCCCCAATATGACCCTCTTGGCAAGCTAAATACGGTGTGTGTGTGTTTGTGTGGGTGGCACCATTCTTGGTTTGAGCGTTTACCTAACTGGAAAGAAAACTAACTTCAGATTGTGTCCCCTTGTTCTTGTGTTCACTTTCCTATTAAAAACACTTCCCTCCTGAACCTTATTTAACCCTTTGACATATTTATTTATTTGTTTATTTATTTTTTATTTTATTCATTTGTACAATACACAAATACATAGGAAGAAAAATAGACATGTGGTAATATATATAAGGGTAAAAGTGAACTAAGAGGAGAGGATATATGAAAGGAAGAGAATATATATGATAGGTGAAAGAAAGGAAAGACAATTGGACAGGGGACGAAAGGCACACCAATGCACTTATGTACGCCCTTTACTGGCCTCTTAGGAACCTGGAGAGGTCAATTGTGGAGAGTCTAAGGGAGAAATGTTGGGGGTTAGGGGTTGACACAATTGAGTCCGGTAATGAGTTCCACGCTTCGATAACTCGATTGTTGAAATCATATTTTTTACAGTCAAGTTTGGAGCGGTTTGTATTAAGTTTGAATCTGTTGCGTGCTCTTGTGTTGTTGCAGTTGAAGCTGACGTAGTCATTGACCGGTAGGACGTTGCAGCATATGATCTTGTGGGCAATACTCAAATCGTGTTTTAGGCGCCGTAGTTCTAGGCTTTCTAGGCCCAGGATTGTTAGTCTATTTTCGTAGGGTATTCTGTTTCGAGTGGAGGAGCGAAGGGCTCTTCTGGTGAAATATCTTTGGACATTTTCAAGGGTGTTGATGTCTGAGATGTGGTATGGATTCCAGACAGATAAATGTTTCAATCATGTGCCCCCTTTTCCTTCTGTCCTCCAGACTATACAGATCGAGTTCATTAAGTCTTTCCTGATAAGCATAAAACGTATCAGAAAAGACTTAATGAACATGATCGAAACATTTAAATATGTCAAAGGGTTAAATAAGGTTCAGGAGGGAAGTGTTTTTAATAGGAAAGTGAACACAAGAACAAGGGGACACAATCTGAAGTTAGTTGGGGGAAAGATCAAAAGCAACATGAGAAAATATTTTTGTACTGAAAGAGTAGTAGATACTTGGAACAAACTTCCAGCAGACGTGGTTGGTAAATCCACAGTAACTGAATTTAAACATGCCTGGGATAAACATATCTCCATCCTAAGATAAAATACAACTTTCAATGGGAAGGTTTAAAACAAGAACTGTTGAATGAAAGAAGCCAGAATGAGTTTATGTACAGAAATCTAGCACACGTTGACTCACTTAAGAAGCTTGGGAAAGTTGTCACTTTGGTGACATCCAACCACGCTTTCACACTAACCATAGGTTGCATGACACAAGAGAGGACTGAAGAGCCTCCGTGGTCCAGTGGTTAGAGTGCAGTATTGCAGGCTATTTCTGCTGATCACTGGCTGCCAGGAGTTTCGCAGATTGAATCTCAAGAGGCTCAAGGTTGAGTAAAATGAGGACCCAGATTGTTGGGGGCAATAGACTTACTCTCTGTAAACCGCTTAGAGAGAGCTGTAAAGCACTGTGAAGCGGTATATAAGTCTAAATGCTATTGCTATTGCTATTGTATCTTTTCTTTTTTTCACACCTCCCTCTCTCCCTCTGCATCCAATCAGCTGGTGGATGGGCAAATGGCAGTTGGCCGTCTTAGAACTCAGGCTGACAATTGACATATAACGGATGAAGGAAGGTGGTGAAATAAGAGCCAGAGAAAGACTCAGAGGTTATTGTGGAGTGTCAGATATTGTTGGGCGAGGCCTTTCTCTTTGAAGTAAGGGGACCCTTACAGGTATGCTGGGGTACAATTTTCCTTATGGTCTACAGCAGTGATGGCAAACCTTTCTTTCCTCTGGTGCCAAGAGAGCATGGGTGCGCGCTATTGCTCATGTGTGAGTGCCCACACCCATAATTCAATGCCTGAGGAAGGCAAAAATAGCTTCCCCTGTCCCCTGGAGACCCTCTGGAGGCCAAAAATGGCCTGTTCCCCAACTTCTGGTGGGCCCAATAGGCTCATGTTTTGCCCTCCCTCACCCCTCCTGAGGCTCTCTGGAAACCAAAAACTCCCAGGGCCTCTGTGTGAGCCAAAAAGCAGCTGGCCAGCACACACATGCACATTGGAGCTGAGTTAAGGCAATGGCTCACATACCAGCAGACATGGCTCCGCGTGCCACCTGTGGCACCCATGCCATAGGTTCACCATTACTGGTCTACAGCTTCCTTTGTTCCCTTCCACAAGCAGGCAATTTCCTCGGTCAGCTGAAGAGGGTTCATTTCTGAACTCCCTCCCAGATTTCCACAAGCAACCTCAATGGGGAACCAAGCAGAAAGTTTTGTTCCCAATCCCTTTTTGTTTTTTTTCATTCTGTTTCTCCATTTAATTAAGGAAATAGGGATCTCTGGAAGAATCATCCACAAGGGATCACGAGCTGTTTATTATATAAAGTAAGACTGACCTCTAGTGAAAATATCCAGCACTTCAACTCATTTATTTTTCTTCTTCTTCACCTGGCAGTAAATTTGTGTGATTTGGATAAAATAGAATAAAATTTAAAAAGTCCTTTAGCTTTGAATCCTCATATTTCATACTGAGAATTCCTCCCAATGAAGGAAAAAGGCATTCTCAGAGATCAGATTTTCTGGATCAACTTCTATTTCAGATGGTGCAGAAAGTACGATCATCTGTTAATAGGAAAAAAAATATAGCAAAATGTTAGATCTTTTCACAACACATACGTTCTCTGGATTGTGCCAAAGAAGATGATTATAACAAGCAACTTTTTAGAAGAGGGTTAGTTAGAAACAAAGGAAGGTTGTTTTGATGTATTTAGTAAACCATTATCTTCACTGCAGGTCCAAGAACTGAATCTGGGATCAATTTATTTGTTTGTTTCTTTTAAATTGTTTTATATTACTCACCCATAGTGACTCAAGGCAGCTTACAGAATATAAAACCACATTTGAAACAATAAAGCTAATAAAAAGAATCAAATAAATCAATATAGTATAATATAATAAAATCACCCCCTACCCCATTCCCTACCCTGGCAGTAGCAGATCATACGAGCCATTTAATGGGCTCCATCCCATTCTGGGTTCCCCAGGCCCATTGGCAGAACCAGGTCTTCAGCGCCTTCCGCAAGTGTAAAGAGTAGGGGCCATTCTAATCTCTGTTGGAAATACAGTGGTGGCTTGCTCCCAGTTCGCCCGAGTTCTGCGAACTGGTAGTAGTGGTGATGGAAGGCTCCACCCACCTGCCCAGGATGCATGCGCAGAAGTGTTGAATGTGTGCACAAGTGCATGCATGAACCAATAGCAACATGTTTTAGGACCCACTACTGGGAATGATGTTCCAGAGAAAGGGAGCCACCACGGAGAAAGCCCTTCTTCTGGGTCCCACCAGGTGTATCTCCCTCGGGGATGGGACCTACAACATTCCCCGCCTCCCTGTTCTGATGGCTTAGGTAGATGTGATCGGTAGGAGATGGTCCCTCAGATATTCCTGCTTTTGCAACTGAGACAAAGTATGTACCCTTCCTTTCTGATCCTTCCCTAAATAACTTGATTAAAGGATTTTTGTGATGGACACATGAATTGCGGCTTCTATTTGGCTAACACCAAAAACGCCTCTACGAATATGCAGAAGTATGCTCCAAAGAGGAACAAAATTCTCTGCTGGCAATACCATATGCCCTATTGTGATGTCATGAGATGATCATGTATACTTCACTGTAGGCCTATTGTGAATCACACGCTGGAGGTCAGGCGGTTAATCTGCACACATCACAGAAGTGCATTGGAAAGACAGAATGGAGGCGATTTTGATGAATGTGGAAAGCAGGGTGCTTGTTTGTGCATGTAACTTTTTGGTGCTGAGATTTTGAGAGCACAATAATTTAGAAGCAACCAACAGAATTCTTTCAAAATACGTCCAATTGTCATGTTGTCCTTTCAGTCATGGATGGGAGACGCTCTGTGCGGAGGTATCCAGCTCAAGCAATGCCAGGTTTTCAAGATAACCCTGCTGAGCAAGGTAGCAATCCCAGGGCAACAAGAGGATCGGGCAAGACCCAGTCAAAGAAGTAAGAAGAATGCATGGATTTAGTTACTGTAACATAACGAATACCGTATTTTTGGAGTATAAGACGCACCCTTTTTCCTCCCTAAAAGAGGTTGATAATTAGGGTGCATCTTATACTCTAAATGTAGCTTTTTTCCAGCCCTAACTAGCTGCTAACGATCTTCCCAGTTCTTACCTTGCAGGCTCTTTCATTGTTTCTCTCTGTGAAGAATGTTTTCTAAGCCCTAATTCTTTGCAGGGTTTTTTCATTGCTCTAACTTGCTCTCAATAAGTTTATTTCCTGCCCTAACCAGGTACTAACAATGTTCACAGCTCTTACCGGCTTGCAAGCTCATTCACTGTTATTCCCTGCTAAGAATATTTTACAAGCCCTAAGTCTTTGCAGGGTTTTTTCCATTGCTCTACTTGCTGCAAATGTTTCTTTCCAGGTGCTAATGATGTTCCCAGCTCTTACTGGCTTGCAAGCTCTTTCATTGTTATTCTCTCTGAATAAAGTTTTTTTAAAGCCCTAACGAGGGCTTTAACTATTTTTCTTCACACACACACACACACACACACACACACACCTATATTGCTCAAAAAAATAAAGGGAATACTCAAATAACACATGTAGATCTGAATGGATGAAATATTCTCATTGAATACTTTGTTCTGTACAAAGTTGAATGTATACAACAGCATGTGAAATTGATTGTCAATCAGTATTGCTTCCTAAGTAGATAGTTTGATTTCACAGAAGTTTGATTTACTTGGAGTTATATTGTGCTGTTTAAGTGTCCCCTTTATTTTTTTGAGCAGTCTATATAAAATGTATGATAGGTCAAATTGGGCTGCAAATAGATGTAGAAGTTTATGAAACTGGGACCTCTTTTGCAAGGGAGAGAGCTATTATTGTTGCAATATACTGTATTTGTCAGTGTTCAACTAGTAGGGATGATATGTTTTATTTATTTTTGTCATTTTAACTCACATCTTTTTGAAAATGTTTTAATTTAGTTTAGCTTCTGTTAATTTTTTCCCTCTTTGGATTTTGTGCTTTAATTATTGAATATTAAAAAGTATTGGGAAAAAGTATAATTTAAATGTACACATCTCCCTTTCTTAGTCCACATGAACTCACATGAACACACATGAACAATGAAAACAATACAATGAAATTTTGGGAAAGATGGGTGTAACAATGAGGTTAAAAGATTTTTCATGCACCTCCCCTGGATCCTGTCTTCATTGCTGCAGGACAGTTACACCATTTTGGGGAAACTGTAGGCTAGAACCAATTTTTAGGAATAGCAAATAGTATTTTAATATGCTTTGTTGACACAATGGATGGAGTGAAGACACTAAGGAACATCATACTTAGGATAATGCATTGTATTTCAGGCAGCCCCCAATGACAGCTAAAAGCATGAAAAAAGCTTTATTTAGGAGCCGTGGTGGCACAGTGGTTGGAACACAGCATTGCAGGCTCACTCACTGCTCACTGCCAGAAGTTCAAACCTGACCGGTTCAAGGTTAACTCAGCCTTCCATCTTTCCGAGATCGGTAAAATGAGGACCCAGGTGGTTGAGGGCAATATGCTGACTCTTTAAAGCACTTAGAGGGGACAGTAAAGCACTATGAAGTGGTATATACGTCTATGTGCTATGGCTCAATGCTAAAGTGTTCGTATTTTTCACGGTAATTAAAAAAGCCGGCACCCCAATATAACAGTACATTTGTAGAGCATTTGCAACTCTTCTTCTTTCAGCTGGTTCCTGCTTAATTCTTCAGGAGGTTGTCCAAGGACATCTACTACCTCACCTAGCCAGATGTCTTCAATTTATGATCAGAGAGAAGACAAGGGGGGTAAGTCTAAGAAACATTTAGGCTTTGGATACCCACTAATGATTAGAGGCCAGGGATTTTAAAAAAAAAATCCAGAGAAAATATGTCAGGATTGCATCTTGAATCTTTTTGCTAGTTTAGATCTATGCAGTGTATACAAATCCACTAAAGTAGGAGTCTCCAACTTTGGCAACTTTAAGCCTAGAGGACTTCAATTCCCACAATTCCCCAGCCATCACTGCTGGCTAGGAAATTTTTGGGAGTTGAAGTCCCCCAGACTTAAAGTTACCAAGGTTGGAGACCCCTGCATAATTTTGCATTTACCCTCATATGTTATTTCTCTTGCAATTGATGCATTCAAGAGGGCCAAGATACAAGAATAGGAAAGAAAACAAACTACTGTACAGATTGTAGAAATGTATATTGATGCAGATGGAAGTCAGATCAGATACTGCAAATCCAGTCTGTCTACAGAAATTATTGATACAGGATGATAGTGATAACTGGATAATGAGAATGGGTTTTCTTCGACAGGAGAAGTCATTGCTGGTGACAGTTGCTGTAGCCACTCGTCATCTGATTCCACAGCTTCATCTGAAAGTATGCTGAGTATGTATCTAGCAGTTCCACTTTCCTACAGCTTTCCTGAAAATATGGTGCATTTCATAACTAAAGTTATTCAAGCAGAAGTTAGACCAGCCTTTAATCAGGGATGGAAGTTAATCCTCCAAGACAACTTCCAACTTTAGAGTATCATATTGTTTAGTCTTTAAGACATCATCATCATCATCATCATCACAACAACAACAACAATCCTAATAATAATGGAATAATATTTAAGTAGATTGCCAAATACAAACTCTTCTGGAGTTTCTTTCTTATCTACTTGACCCAACAATTGTCCCAAAGGTGCTTTTTTGATAGAATGATAGTAGCAAGTTGCTTCACCTCATGCTTTTCTGGAACACCAGTTCTGTAATACAGAATCTTATGTGTTCGTCCAAGCCTATAGTAAGCTCTAAAATGCAGGAATGACCAATTTGAGAATATCCTCACCCATTTTACTCATCTACTGTACATCTTCCTATATGTAGAAAGGGACAGTTCATCTCAGAAAATGTCCACTTCTAAGGCTGACCCATTGGATATAATAAATGAGCATTTAACTCTAAAAGTCCATCTGCTTTTAGTAAGATTTAAGAAGGCCTAATCTTCTCTGGATTGAATCTAAGGTCAATAGTACTGATTGGCTATGTTAATATAATGTACAGTTTACCTATAATCTACCTAAGAACGTCTCTACTTACAAACTTTTCTAGATAAGAACCGGGTATTCAATATTTTTTTGCCTCTTCTCAAGAACCTATTCCACTTACAAACCCAAGCCTCCAAAACTGTAACCGGAAAAGGCAGGGAGAAGCCTCTGTGGGGCCCCTCTAGGAATCTCCTGGGACAAAACAGGGCCAGAAAAGGCAGTGAGAAGCCTCTATGGGGCCTCTCTAGGGATCTCCTGGGAGGAAACAGGGCCTCCAGCCTCCCTGTGGTTTCCCCAATCACACGCATTATTTGCTTTTACGTTGATTCCTGTGGGAAAATTGCTTCTTCTTACAAACTTTTCTACTTAAGAAGCTGGTCATGGAACGAATTAAGTTCGTAAGTAGAGGTACCACTGTACTGTGTTTCAGATTGAGCCCCTTCCTTGTAAATAATTTTGCATATCAGTAATTTGGAGATCCTTATTTGTTAAAATGGGATGAAGATCTAAATCTCAGTGCAACCTACTATTTTATTTTGGAGTTTAATGTTCCACTATTTGGTTTAATTCTACATCTCAGGCTGTGACATGATGAATCACACATAGCAACAGCATAGATGGTGCATACAGCAAATAGGGCTAACTGTTGTATTTGCCAAGAGTTTGAATTGTGAATTTACCAATTTTATTTATTTATTTATTGCTAGGAAGGTATTTTGATGAGCCTTGGTGGTGCAGTAGTTGAGGTGCAGTATTGCAACCTACTTCTACTGATCACCGGCTGCCAGCAGTTTGGCAGATCAAATCTCAGTAGGTTCAAGATGGACTCAGCCTTCCATCCTTCCAAGGTGGGAAAAATGAGGATCCAGACTGTTGGGGGCAATATGCTTATTCTCTGTAAACCGCTTAAAGAAGGCTGGAAAGCTCTGTGAAGCGGTATATAAGTCTAAATGCTATTATCTTAGTCCTCAGGCAGATCAGATGACCAAACAAGTCTATTCCCAGTTACTTTATAAACCTTCAGAATCAACACCTTAATTGTTTTGTGAATTGTTCTGTTTCACAGAAACCATATGCTGCATTCCCAGCATTATTGTGTTTTCTTTTATCTGCTGTCTTCGAAAATTCTGCTGCTGTATTAGGTAAGTAGCAATGTAAAAATGTCCAAAACCTCTTTTGGAATGACATCATAATCAAGACAGCTAACTCTGCATCTAATCGTCTTCTCCATCACAGAAGTTCTACGTTGGGTGGGGTAGAGGTTGAAAATATCATATATTAGATGACATGAAAGACTTTAAATAGGCTAAAGAGGTGTTACCCTAACACATTGTTGACTAACATTTTTATTGTCACTTGCCGAAAGCATACTTGCACACCCATAATGCAATGCGTGTGCGACACCCCCCCAGCCTCGCAATTGCCCATGCAACTCCCCTGCTTACACCCCGCATATGTGCGCACTCCCCCTATGCTCCCCCACTCCCTGCATATGCAAGTGACCCCCTGCCCCTCCACTCCCTGCATGCATTTTTGACCCATGTGTCCGACCCTGCACCTGCATGCACATCCCCATGAATTTAAATATTTAAAAATTATTTTGTTTATAAATCCATGTTATATATTAAAATAATGTATTATAACTATAAAATATTCAATTATTGTGTTTTAATGGTGCCTTTTATGCACAAATTAATTATCCTTAATTTCTTCCTTCCTTGACTTTAAAAGTAACAGATTCTGCATGGTCCCATTTGCAGTTCCTCTCTCTCTCTCTCTTTTCATAGTCCCAAGTCCCTCCCTCTAAATTCAAGTCTACTTCTCTCAGATTCTCCAAACCACATATCTTCTCCAGCCAATGTATTCAGCAATTTCTTTGGTGGTGAAAGTTGTCCACACTGGCTGAGTTGGGAATGGAAATGGGACAACCATTCAGAAACACAAATGAATGAATGAATGAATGAAAGAATGAATGAATGAATGAATGAATGAATGAATCAGTCAATCAACCAATCAACCAATGAATGAATCAATCAATCCAGCCCAGTCAAGTTGCTGCAACAAAACCTGCCACTGTCAATTCACCATGGCCAACTCACATCAGGACAACTCGCCATGGGACAATTTAACAATTCAATTTTATTATTTAAAATAAATTTTAAAATATTAAATTTTCCATTCTTCAGTGATTCTATTCCACCATTTCTTTGATATTAGTGTAATTCTTGTCTCGCAGTGAATCATCCTATGGAGAGTTGGCCATGTTGAAATAAACCCAGTTGAAACACCCATGGACTTCTTAATCCTTTGCATAGACTCAAGCTGCCTCTCTCCTCCATTACTTGCAGGAAGAAAGCTTATGTTATGTCTTCCTCTACTTCACAAGTAGTCTTTCTGCTTATCCTCTTGCTGGTTTTCATCAACTCTACTATTTATTTTACTCTCACTTCTGCTTTTCCATATCTCAAGCAATGTAATAACCTGAGCATTGCCTAGAATTTGATGCTTGACCTGTTTTACATGCAGGCAATTTCCAATTCCATATCTGCATATCCAGTTTGCGAAATGCCCCTATCTGATACCTAACAATGTTGCTAACACCTTAAGCTGAACTGGTTGAACTCAATAGATGCATCTTCCTAGGTCAGTGCTAGGCAAAGTTGGATCTTCTATGACATGTGGACTTCAACTCCCAGAATTCCTGAGCTAGTATGACTGGCTCAGGAATTCTGGGAGCTGAAGTTCACAAGTCATAGAAGAGCCAACTTTGTCTACCCCTGTCCTAGGTGTTTCTTCCCTTTCTCATGCAACAGCTAGCATAGCCATAATGTATGGTGTGATAACATTGGCACTAGGGGTTAAGGAAACACCCTGTTTGATGACATCACACCATGCATTGTTTTATGGCAGATATCAAGCAAGGAAAAGAGAGGAGAGAGAAAAAACATGAAGCAGCAGCAACCCTCAGAATGACTTGTTAATAAACCTCTCTGGTTGGGAAAAGAACGAGCAATGCCCTTGAGTGGCCTTCGCCATTATCAAAATTCCCATTCTTATCCTTAGCATTTTTATCCTAAGAATTTTCCCGTCTATTGACTTTTCCTTAATGATCCTACCTTCCTCCACAGAAGCCAAAGGGAAAACTGTGTGAAATGCTTGATGTTGCTCACCATAGCTGCCTCAGTCATTTATGGTAAGTACTTCCACTTGAGATTTGAAAAAAAACCATCTGACTAGCAGGAGGTTCTCATGGATTGAACAAAAAAGGTGCTTGTGTCGACGACCTGAGTGTCAGAAGTCCCAATGTGCCAGATTTTATCCAGAAAAGTTCATGTTTTAACTCACGTCAGGTGGGCAAGGCAGTGGTTAAGGAAGGTTTCCTTATTGCTCATTATCACAACCCACTAATGCTTTTCCGTCACTCTGAGTTTACAAACAAAGTCCCACGAGGAAAGAGGGTGATAAGCAGGGGTGGGGCTACTGCCTGGATGGTGGGGGTGACGCAGTGGGGTAGCAAAAATGGAGCTCTGCCCCAGAGCACCCAATTTGCATTGAAAGATGTTGAAAGAAAATGCACGGCGTCCTGCATAAGCCACGCCCACAGTGTGGTAGTAAAATTTTGGTAGCCCTTCACTGTAAATAAGTCCAGAGTTCCAGCAACCAAATAATAGTCCAAGAGTGTAAAGTCTGAGAGCTGAGACCAAGCCCAAAATTCAAGGAACAGGATCCAGTGAAGCTGGGAAGAAGCACATCAAAACAAGCAAGTGTTCCCGACAGACACACCTTCTCAAGCATCTGATTCAATCAACCTTCCCCAGCTTTCCTTCTGAGGAAGGACGGGGCTGCTTCCTTGTAAGCAACCTCGCTGATCTCCTCTGTGCCCCTCTCCACTCTGCTCTCCTCATCCGTTCCTTGTCAGAGGCAGTCTAGAGCAGCGGCGGGTTCCACTTACCTGCATACCGATGCGCTGCACGGGCATCCTACTCATTCGGATGGTCATGGATGTGCGCCTGTGCATGCGTCCCCACATGTGATTTTGCTTTTGCGCATGCGCAGGAAACAAAAACTTGCTGAAATCTCCTGAGGGGATGCTCGCTTGCATACAATTTCGGTGATTTTTTGCTTCCACACACGTGGAGAAGCAAAAAATCAATGACATTTCACGCACCTGGGTATCCCCTCGCAGGATTTTTTAAAAAAAAGATGGCGCCAGTCACCAGAATATTGAAGACGGCATCAGAGTGGTTTCACGCAAATTGCGCAATCTAGCGGAATGGAGCTCCGAGGCGTACAGGTAGCAGCCCACCACTGAGAGGCTACCATCTCTGTTGGTCCTGTGCAGCTGCTCTGCTCCTGCAGGAGGATCCCCATCCGGTTGCCCCCCCCCCCCCCGACTCCCACTGCCAGACGGACTTGGGACTTCCTCATCCTCATCCCCTCGACTTTCCACTCATTTATAGAGGACTATGTCTTCCCTGTTGGACAGTCCCAGCTCCAACTCCTGCTCCTCTGAACCAGGATCCAACTGCAGATTCTTGCAGGATGAATACGCATGGAACTGCACAGCGGAAGTATACAACCTGCAAACAAGGGCATGTTATTGTATATCCTATGACCGTTCACCTTTTTCTCAGATACAGATTTTTCTCTCAGTACTGAAAGAGCTTCTGTAAGAGACAATTTGGGTAGGTGGTTGAAGTAAATGAAGGCTGTTTGAATGGTAAGTATCGGTAGAAAAAAGTGAGATTTTAAATGCTCCTTCAGGTAGTGGGAAATGGTTGTGTGTGGTGATATTTTTCTTAGATGCACTTCTATATTACTCTGTGTTTATAAAACTAAAAAGCTTTTCTATTCTTTCAAAAGGAAGGAGAGAACGCGCCCAGTGTTCAATAAAGTTGCCAAATAAACATTTTATAAGAGTTTAAACAGGAATCGGGACTGTCGGTTAATATGGAAAAATCAGAGATTATGTGTTTAAATACAGATCAGAGAGAACAGATAGAAATCAGGAAAGAATCAGGGTTGAAATTAGTACTTAAAAAAATAAAATATTTGGGAATTTGGTTTTTGAAAAACCCAGTGAAAATTGAAGAGATGAATTATAGATTAATATGGAGGAAAATGTTGAAACAGATGAGGAGCTGGAAAGAGAAAAAGCTAAGGAGACTCGCTAAAATAAGAGCATTAAAAATGATGATAGCTCCCAAAATGATGTACCTTTTTCAGGTGCTGCCGGTGGGGCTATCCGCATGTAAGGTTAAAGAGTGGGACAAAAAATTAAATTATTGGATTGAAGAAGATAAGAGACCAAGAATAAGGAAAAAGTGGTTAATTGCGAATGAAAAGGGGGGAATGGGGAGTTCCATGTTTGGAGCTGTATAGGGAAGCTTTTCAAATGGAAAGGTTAATGGAGTTGCAATTATGTGAAAATAAATGGGTGAAATTGGAAAAACAGATAAATGGGATGAAGAATAGAGAATTAATATTTAGAAAGTGGAACAGGAGCGACTTAGGTAAATTAATAGGGCCCATGAAAGGGACTATGGAAATTTGGAAAAAATGGCAGGGGAAAATAGGATTATATAAATCTAAACCGTCATCGCTTTATGTAATAAATAGATAAAATGAAACAAATTTAAATAGGGTTATAGGAGAGTTGAAGGGAAGAGGGACAAATAAGATAGAACAGTTATATGAGAAGGATGGCAGGCCAAGTAGAAATCATATAGAATGGTGGTTAGGTAAGGGAAGGTGGCTACAAATTAATGCAATATGTAAATATCTTAATGAAAGGGAGAATAAAGAAGTGGTATGGAGGGAGGAGACAGGGTTAGAGAAAATAATAAGAAAAAAAGTGAGGGGATAAGGGCGCAAGCAACCAATATATATAAATTGCTAGTGCAGTCAAAAGGGGATACGATTGATGGATTGACTAAATGGTGGCAAAATGAGATACAAGTAGAGGTACAAGAGATGGAAAATATAGTAGAAAATATAAGGAAAATTAAAAATACAAGAACCAGGGAAATGAGAAGGAAAATACAGGCAGTAATAGTTTTGGGTTGGAAGGATGCGACAAAATGGACAATGCAAAATTGGTATGGGTACGTGATGGACCACATTCAATTTGAAATTATGGAAAAAAGGATAATTTCGGATAATGAAACTGAGTTGGGACAGCTGATGGGATGGTGGGACAAGGTATGACAATATATGATGAGCAGAATCCGAGACCAAGCTACAAGAAATAAATTGGAATCACTCTATAATATGTAAACAGATATATTGCTCTTGGGTTAAGTGGACTATACAAGAAACTCCCCCAATTTAGGCAAAACAAAAGGCCAAGAATAAAATATGTGTATCTCCAAGATAATAGAATTAGAGGAGGCCTGGGGCTCCCGGATCTAAAATTATACTACAAAGCGGCAAGCCTAATTTGGATAAAAGAGTGGATTAACTTAAAAAATAAGAGAATACTTGTATTAGAAGGTAATGACTTACAAACAGGCTGGCATGCGCATTTATGGAAAGATAAATTGCAAAAACAAACTATATTTGACAGGCACTTGATCCGTAAATCACTACTAAAAACCTGGTACGAAATTAAAAATAAACACTACGACAAAATTCCAAGATGGCTTTCCACTATGGAAGCCATCATCTACCCAAATTTGATCGACATAGCCAAAACCATCCAGTACAGAGACATATTACACCCAAACGGGGAACTCAAATCTAGACAAGAACTGGAAAGATTAAATCATAAAATGGATTGGTGGACATATGCCCAAATAGAATCCAGATTTAAAAAAGACAATCAAACACCCGGTATTCAAAAATCTATGAACCCATTAGATAAGATTCTGATAGGAAATGAAAACAAACAAATAAGCAGAATATACCAAATACTTTTAGAACAGGAAAGAATAAAAGATACGACCAAAACACCAATGATAGCGTGGGAAAAAAATCTGCAACACGCCATCCATATTGCCGACTGGGAAAGAACATGGACCACAATATCCAAAATAACCCTTTCGGCAGCATATAAGGAAAACTATTACAAATTATTCTACAGATGGTACCTCCCACCGGCGAGATTAGCAAAGATCCGCCCAATGTTATCAGACTCATGTTGGAAGTGTAAAAAGGAAAGAGGTACGTTTTTCCATATGTGGTGGTCCTGCCCCATGATACAAAAAATTTGGACAATAACTCATACTTGGCTCACAGAGATCACGAAAGAGGAAATAGAACTCACACCGGAAGCTATGCTTTTAGGAGTTTGGAGAAAACATTATTCAAAACAAACAATGCTCCTCACAACACATATTAACACCGCCACGAGAATTGCGATAGCACAACTCTGGAAAAGTGATCAGATACCAACGGAAGATTTAATTATAGATAAGATATATGCATGTGTAGAGATGGACGAATTCACGAACTCAATTAAGGGAAATAAATTAATAGAATCAAAAAGAACATGGCAAAAATGGCACGAATGGGTTCAAAAGAGAACATAAAAGCAACATAATATGAAACAACAGTACAATTGAAACGACCTACAGTTACCGTGTATAATTAATGAACGTAATAGATTTTAGAATTTAAAAATATAAAATACAATGTATATAATGAAAGAAAACCGGTCAAAACTTACTGTCAGAATGTTAACTGAGAATATGTATAATCTGTAATTCAAAATAATATGTGATGGGAATGACATAAGAAAAATTAATAAAGAGATTTAAAAAAAAAAAAGAAACTCCCCCAATTTGGTGGTGGGGAATGTGTGTGTGTTGGGGTGGTGGGCACAATTCACTATGCACTGTTTTATGTTGTGTTGTTAAAAATCAATAAAAATATTGTTTAAAAAAAAAGTTGCCAAATTTCAGTGTAGGTAGGATTAATGTCCTTCTTAAAGAGTTTTGAGAAAAGAGGATAACATGCTAGAGGAACATCTTTCCTAATATTCTGTGTAATTTTAGCAATTTCTTGGACATGAAGCTTCAAGACAAAAGGCATTTGTAGAGTTCATTGTAGAAACTTCCCAGTTTTGTTTGTTTCTTACAGGCACCGTTTACATTGCTTGTCAATACCTGAAATTATCCGATGGCCTGTCATCCAAGGTAAACACCATTGCATGTAAGGGACAGAAAAGGAAGTCATCGAAATAGTTTGGGGCCAGATTGGGGAACTCATAGAGAATTTGAGAATTTGGTCTCAAGACAAAAAGGCTGCCACACACAAAGATCCTTTCTTCAGTAACAATTCTCAATGGAAACAAGCCCTTGCTCGATAATAAGAGGCCATCAAAGATGATGTTCACATTTGTTTTCTTGGGTTTTGAGGCTACCAGAAATGTTGTATCTGGAAAACAGCAAGTGAATTTGTGTATAATCTGTCATCATGGAAGTGACAGTTAAAATCTGGATTTTATTTTTTAAATATAAAAGAATGGCTCAAGTAGCAAACTTGACTCCACTACTTTTGCATTCTCCAAAAGTAGGTACTCCTTATTTAGTGACTGCAATTGACAAACTACAAGTCCGTTGTTCAGCAAAGCTGTCACTAAGCAAAAAATCACATGACCACAATTCTGCTTATTATTTTACTTCAGCTTTCCCTTGCTTTGAAGCAGGGGTGTCACAATCATGGCACAGCTGCATCACACACTGGCCACCCCCACACCCCGGTTTAGTGAAGGGGGAAAAAAGTCACAATACGTCACATAATGACAACATGACAACATGAGTTTGACATCCCTGTTTTACAGCATTAGGATATAACCCCAAACAGTTGTGTGAACCCAAGCATAAGAACATAAGAAGAGCCATGCTGAATCAGGCCAAAGCCCATCGAGTCCAGCATTCTGTGTTACACATTGGCCCCCTAATTGTACATGGGGATCTTGAGCAGAAGGAGAAGGCAAACCCCTCCCTTTCCCTTGACCCCCAACAAATGGTACACAAGGGAATCCTGCCTGCCTCAACCAACATAGAGGCGGTACATGGACATCCATTTCAATAACCACCGATACACTTGGCATCCATGAATCTGTCTAATCTTGCCTTGAAGCTATCAAGGCTGACAGCTGAATTCCATAAACCAACGACCCTCTGGGTGAAGAAATATTTCCCTTGATTTGTCCTCGCTTTCTTACTTATGTGCTTTAAGGAGTGCCCCTTTGCCCTAGTATTCTGTAATAGAGAAAAGAATTTTCTCTATCCACCTTTTCTATCCCATGCATGATTTTATACACTTCGATCAAGTCACCCCTTAAACGCCGTCTTTCAAGGCTGAAGGGGCCAAGGCGTTGCAACCTGGTATCATAAGGGAGGGGCTCCAAGCAGTGTGGAAGGTGTAGGGAGAACTCAATTTATGAAGAACCTGGAGAAAAGGCCAAATCATATGCCCCTTTTCCCCTACTCCCCATCGTTTGAAATGCTTACCCTGGCACTGAGATAATTAGAAAAAATGGGAATGGTGTTTGCATTTACATTCACTGGAAAAAGAGTGAACAGGTACATGATGGGGAATATGCATTGAAAGGAGTGTAGCTGCAGCTTCTTAGGAGGCAAATGCCTTCAGGGGTGAAAGTGACTAGGATTTTGTCAATTCCAGGCAGCAGCTGCTACCAGACTGTAATCAACTAATTAACGTTACACAATGGAGCCTGTTAAGTTGTTCTCAGCAGTTTTGGAGTAACCACTGCTACACAAACAAGCAGCTCAGGAATTGACAGCTTGCTTGGGTTTGATATAGCAATTAAAATGCTGGCTTAGAAACCAGGAGACACTGAGTTCTAGTGCTGCCTTAACCTTGAAAGTCAGCTGGGTGATCTTGGCTCAGTCACACACACTCACCTTAACTCACTTCAGATTGTTATTGTGGGGAAAATAAGAGGAAGAAGGTATTTTGGGATATTTTGTAAAAATATATATATAATGGAAAGTAGGATACAAACAAGCAAACATAAATTAAAATGTATTGGGTCTACCAGAGGGTATGGGATAAGCACAAGGCAATGTGGACAGGTAACCAAATGATGATGTAAAGATAAATGTGGTTATTGATTCCAAAGTTAGTTTTTCATCATCTATGTAATGGTAAATTCTCACTATCTGAGGCAATCACTAAATGATAAGATTATAATTTACTGCATAATTCTGGCTGGGTAGGTATGGAATTGAATTTAAGTCAAGAAGCATATACTCTGTGTGTGTGTGTGTGTGTGTGTGTGTGTGTGTGTGTGTGTGTGTGTGTGTGTGTGTATGTATATATATATATATATATATATATATATATATATATATATATATGTATTCTAAAATGGTCATAAATTAACTACAGTTAACTATGACTGAGGTCCATGTTACAAATTGTTCATATAAAAGTTGAATCATATATGTTTTTTTCCTTCCAACAGGAACTAACAAAAATGTATGAAACTGAGCTGAACAATCTCTGGTAAGGCTATTATACATCCCTCCAAAATATCTTAAAGAAAAAGACTTTACTCATTAATTAAATGTATAAACTGCTTAAATCTATCTCATGACTCTGGGAAATTTACAAAATACAATAGTTAAAAACAAGAATGCACACAAGCTTTTTTTTAAAAAAAAGTCTAGAAATCGTCACCCAATAAACCAAAACATTGGAAAGAGGCCCCTCTCCCTTCAAACCTAAGATATGAAAGAAAAGTTATGGTTTAAAGGAAAAGAACTGTACAAATCTCGGGGAATGTGGCTTATTGAAATGCAGCCAGGCTTAGAACTACAGGAACTAAGACAGGGCTTCCCAACCTTGGCAAATTTCCAGAATTCCCCAGCCAGGCATGCCTTGGTCTAGGAATGTAAGCCTCAAGCTTCATTATTTATTTATTTATTTTTTGGATTTGTATGCCGCCCCTCTCCGTAGACTCGGGGCGGCTAACAACAGTAATAAAAAACATCATGTAAATCCAATACTAAAAACAACTAAAAAACCCTTATTATAAAACTAAACATCCATACAAACAAACATACCATGCATAAATTATAAAGGCCTAGGGGGAAAGAATGTCTCAATTCCCCCATGGCTGATGACAAAGGTGGGTTTTAAGGAGCTTACGAAAGGCAAGGAGGGTGGGGGCAATTCTAATCTCTGCGGGGAGTTGATTCCAGAGGGTCGGGGCCACCACAGAGAAGGCTTTTCCCCTGGGCCCCGCCAAGCAACATTGTTTTGTTGACGGGACCCGGAGAAGGCCCACTCTGTGGGACCTAACCGGTCACTGGGATTCGTGCGGCAGAAGGCGGTCTCGTAGATACCCTAGTCCGGTGTCATGAAGGGCTTTATAGGTAATGACCAACACTTTGAATTGTGACCGGAACTGATCGGCAACCAATGCAGACTGCGAAGTGTTGGTGTTACATGGGCATTTTTGGGAAAGCCCATGATAGCTCTTGCAGCTGCCTTTTGCATGATCTGAAGTTTCCGAACACTTTTCATACGTAGCCCCATGTAGAGAGCATTACAGTAGTCGAGCCTCGAGGTGATGAGGGCATGAGTGACTGTGAGCAGTGACTCCCAGTCCAAATAGGGCCGCAACTGGTGCACCAGGCGAACCTGGGCAAACGCCCCCCTCGCCACAGCTGAAAGATGTTTCTCTAATGTGAGCTGTGGATTGAGGAGGACACCCAAGTTGTGGACCTTCTCTGAGGGGGGTCAATTTTCCCCCCCAGGGTGATGGACGGACAATTCGAATTGTCTTTGGGAGGCAAAACCCACAGCCACTCCATCTTATCAGGGTTGAGTTTGAGTCGGTTGACACCCATCCAGGCCCCAACAGCCTCCAGGCACCGGCACATCACTTCCACTGCTTCATTGACTGGACATGGGGTGGAGATGTAAAGCTGGGTATCATCAGCGTACTGATGATACCTCACCCCATGCCCTTGGATGATCTCGCCCAGCGGTTTCATGTAGATATTAAATAGCAGGAGGGAGAGTACCGACCCCTGAGGCACCCCACAATGGAGAGACCTCGGGTTCGACCTCTGATCCCCCACTAACACCGACTGCAACCGACCTTATCTCATGTACATTAGGGTTCAAATAATAGGTTGTCCAATCCCATCATTGGCCTACACCAGGGGTAGGCAAAATTGGCTCTTCTATGACTTGTGGAATTCAACTCCCAGAATTCCTGGGCTAGCATGATTGGCTCAGGCATTCTGGGATTTGAAGTCCACATGTCGTAGAAGAGCCAATTTTGCCTATTCCTGGCCTACACCAATCCCTTTGGAGGCAATCCTAAGACTGAAAACACATTGGAAGTCCTCTCTGGATAAATATGCATTTGCTTTTGGTTAGAGACTACAGTGCAACATTCTTTCACACCCAAGGAGAAAATATTTAAGCTGCAATTCTATCCGCCTTTCTGTGGAAGTAAGTTCCCCTGAATTCAAAAAGATTCATTCCTGACTATATTTAGGGCAGGGCTGTCAAATCCAAGGCCCATGGGTCACATCCGGCCCGCGGGACTGCCCTGGAAACAGTAAAGATTGGCTTCTTGATGCCTCTGCTGCCACCAAGTGATGTTGAGCTGACCATGCCCACTATGGCCACGCCTATCTCCCCCCAAGATCAAACACAACCCTGATGCACCCCTCAATGAAATTGAGTTTGACATCCCTGGTTTACCGTATTTGGGTCAGGCATGCTTAATATCTCCTTTCTTGATTCTAACATCCTTCAGATTCAGCGGAAATGCCTTAATATCCAGTCTTATGTAACCACAATAATTAGCTGGTGCATTGCAGGCCCAGGAATGGTCTGGAAAACAGTTATGATTACAGTCAGTCCTCAACTTACAACCACAATTGAGCCCAAATGTTTTTGTTGCTAAATGAGACATTTGTTAAGTGAATTTTGCCCCTGTTTACCACTATTTTGCTACGCTGGTTAAGTGAAACTCTGCCTTTGTTAAGTTAATAGCATGGTTATTAAATGAATCTGGCTTCCCTAATTGACTTTGTCTATAAAAAGGTTGCAAAAAGATTATCACAACACTGGGACTCTGCAACCATCATAAATATGAATCAGTTGTCAAGCATCTGAATCTTTGTCATGTGACCATGGGGAGGCCGCAACCATAGTTCCGTCTAAGCTGAGCAGTGAGCAATCGCTCACTTAAAAATCATCATCAATTCAGAGTTTTCCAAACCTGCCCAGAAGCCGAGAGGGATAGAGTGAGAGGGAAGGAGAGAGAGAGGAAGAGAGGAAGAGAGAGAAACAGATAGAAAAAAGAGAGGAAGGAAAAGAGAAAGAAAAAGAATGGGAGTAAGGAGGAGAGAAAGAAAATCAAAATCTAGTTTGAAACTAGCTCAACTATTTAAGTGGCATTTTGATATTGATAGAGTTGCCCTATTATGAGCTCACTGTTGTAGACACACAGTACAGTATTTTATTTTGAAATTCTCTGAGGCAAAACAGGGTGGGTTTTTTATTTGTTTGTTTGTTTGTTTGTTTATTAATTATTTCTGTGCCACCCAGTCCCGAAGGGACTGCCGCTCAGACACTATACTTTTCTGCCCACCCCCCCAAAAAATTAGAGGGAACACTGGCCGCAACAGTCCTAAATGTGAAAAGTGGTCGGAAATCACTTTTTTCAGTGCCACTGTAATTTCAGACTTATTAAATGAATGGTTGTAAGTCAAGGACCAGCTGTATCACACTAGTCTACAGCAAAAATCCAGGCAACACTAGACGGAAGCAACAATGGAACGGGTTTGTATCCTTTTGTTTTGCCATTTAACAGTTTTTCAGAGTTTTGCATATAATCCTGACATCCATTTCCCCTCCTTTATTACAAGGAAATCTCAACATCTGCTGGAAGATCAATTCCATGAAATTCAGGACCTTAAGAATGAAATGGATCAACTGCATTCTGAGATCAGCAACCTCCAGAAAGGCATTCTGCAGTCCACCAAGCAAATCCTTCAGGAAAGTGACTTACCAGGAGAGGAGAAAGTAGGAAGCTGCAACTAATCTCAGAAATTCTCTGGTTTCGATCTTTCCAGATTATAATTTTCTTTTGCACATCTATTAGCTACCATAGAATGTCATTTTTCCCCCTTTTACAAAACAGAAGTCTGTTAGTTGTTCTCATGGCCAGCCTCTCTCGTACCAAATATGCTTAAAAAATACAATAAGGAAAACATTGAACCACAGTGAGGGTTTCTTTCCTGCTGCAAAAGGGTAAATTATAATTTCATACGGGGCACTAGTATTCCATGTTGCATCCAGTTTTGGTCGCCACAATATCAACAAAATGTTGAGAAACAAGGGTGGTGCTAATTGGGTATATCTACTCTAATGAAAAGAAGGATTAGGGATGACACAAAAGCAGTGTTCCAATATTTGAAGGACTGCAGAGAGCAGAGAGCATCAACCTGTTTTCCAAAGCACCTGAAGGCAAGACAAGAAACAATGGATGGAAACTAATCAAGGGAAAAAGCAACCAAGAACCAAGGAGAAATTTCCCAGCAAGGAGAACAATCAACCAGTGGCATAGTTTGGACAATCCTAGACCTATGGTGGTGAATCTATAGCATCATGCGAGAGGTGGCATGCAGAGCCCTCTCTGTGGGCACGTGCGTCATCACCCCAGCCTAGCTCCATCACATTTCTTCATCAGTTTCATTTTCAGGGAAACAAAAGTTTATGGGACTAAAAAAATATTCACTCAATCAATTCCAACTTCTCATGAGAAGGAGAAGACCTCACAAAGTTGGAATTGATTGAGTGATATTTTTTTTTAGTCCCACAAACTTTTGTTTCCCTGAAAATGAAACCGACAAAGAAATGCGATGGAGCTAGGCTGGGGTGATGACGCACATGCCCACAGAGAGGGCTCTGCATGCCACCTCTCGCATGATGCTATAGATTCACCACCATAGCTCAGGTGTTTCCCAATGGAGGAGATGGGGTCCTCCTCCTCCTGAAATTCCTTACGACACAGAGCCGCAATGCAACCCTGGATCGTCTAGTCCAGGGGTACGTAAAGTTGGCTCTTGTATGACATGTGGACTTCAACTCCCAGAATTCCTGAGCTAGCATGATCGGCTCAGGAATTCTGGGAGTTGAAGTAAAAAAGTCATAGAAGAGACAACTTTGCCTACCCCTGGTCTAGGCTCCTTCTGGCCTCAGTTGCTTTTCCTGAAGAGCTGCCTGTGTTGGGGTGCCATGCCTCCCTGCCAGCCAGCTGAACTTCGGTGCACTGCTCCTAGGCTCATCAGCCTCCAGATTCCCACCACCCAGCACCAGTTTTGGAGGGGTGGGGTGGAGAAACAGATGAAGGCAATGAGAGAGAGAGGGAGGGAAGGAGAGAGAGAAACAGAGGGATGGAAACAGGGTGAGAAAGAGAGAAGCAAAGGCAGAGAGAGAGAGAGGGAGGGAAAGAGGAAGAGAAAGAAAAAGGCAGAGAGGAAGGGAAAGGGGAAGAGAGGCAAGGAAAGAGAGAGAGAAACAGAAAGGGAAAGAGAAAAAGAGAAATGATATTACAAAAGTTTTTATTGTTATTGAGCATAATATTTCAAAAGCAGAAAAAATGAAGGGGCATAAAAGTGCATTTATCACATTTTTCATAGAACAATTAGCTGAACTCTGCCTTTATCATTATTTTAGGTAGTAAAACCTCAGTATTCAGTTAAATTGCCTTGTTGGCACTTTGCGACAAGTAAGTGGGTTTTGGCTTCCAGTCTCTAAAAGGTTCGCCACCACTGCCCTAGTCATAGATTTCCCACTGTTCATGATAGAGATGCTTATAATAAAAGGTGTTCTAGTATGTTTTAAGTCTTTATGGTGAAGACAAAACAATTACTGCTTTTGGAGAGTTGAGTGGTATAGAAATTAAATAAAATAGTAAATTATGGGATTATCCTTTACCAAAAGTTTAAAGGAAATTTGTATATCTCCAACCTACTACATGAGATAGTCTGTTTGAATTGATTGATGACTCTAAGAATTATTAAATCTACCTCTCCTTTCTACATACTTTTCTTCTCCACAGAAGTTCCAGCCTTTATGTCTAAAAACCATGAGCATTGCATAGAGATTTCTGCACAGATATAAATTTTTGTCTTTTGACATTAGCCCCCAAATGCCTGTGTCCCAGGGCTGGCTATAGTGTATGCTTCATAGACATCATCTTTTCACATAATTAACTGACAGGTGAAAACATCTTAATGCTATCTAAAAGAATCGTGGTACACACTGTTTTAAGCACCACCAACCATTCTTCCTTAGCTAAAATCTGATAGAAAAATATTATTAGATACCAGTTAATATTCCTTTATGGGCTATTCATTTGGGCACATTTATTTCCTGTCTTTACTCAGCAAACTTGAGAAACAAACCATTTGCCGAGTTGGCAAATTTTGGCTTTTTTGACATGATGCTTTATTGTCCATATTTGTGTATCTGTTGTTAACAGTTGGAATTAAGTCTATGGTTCTATTCATAACTTACGATGTATAACGTATGTAACTGATATTTGTATAAATCATTTCCCTGGTGTATTTTTCTTCTCCTTTGCAGGAAATGATTGATATGCTCAATTTGGCTTTTAAGAAGATTTTTGAAGACGATATACAGAAGGCTGACTGGGCTCAAAAGTCAATAGGTAATGTCCTGAAAGATGGAGTGGCTTTGGTTTTCCAACTCACAGCCAGGAGTGTCTTTGCATAAACTGCGAGTTGTGCAGTAGTTACACCCAGTTCTGGATCTTGAGAACCTGGTTGCCCTTGAGAAGTATCTGAAAGCTTCGGTTGATTTAAATGTTTAATGGGCATCACATTTGAATCCCTGAACTGAAGCTTGGGGGGAAAAAATAAGAAAGTGATTTAAAATCATATCTGACAGATTTTTCTCTTTCTACACTAAACTCTACAAAAGATGAATTACTATTGGATAATTACAGTATATATGAGTGAATTTAATTTCTGATGAAAAGTTTCTTTATATTTTATTCTGTGCTTATTCTAGCCTTTATAAAAGTATCATCTATCTACATGGAGACTACGCGGGAACTAATATTGGGAAATTACATGTGAATGAATGTAATTTCTGATAAGAAATCTCTTTATATTTTACCCTACTAATTCTAGACTTTAAAAAACATGTGTCACAAGAAAATACATCTAAATGTTCACTAGAAATAGAAAACAACTTAAGGTTACATAATCATCTGTCTGTCTGTCTAGGAGCCACGATTGATAAAGACAGGACATCTAAGTCTTTCGATTTTTTACACCAGGAAAACTGTTGGTTTCCATTTATCGCTTCAGCCAACCCTCCTGAAACTATTTTACAGGTGCAGTATTTCTATCATTGCTATTAGTTAATTAAGAAGAATAGTACAATTTCTCAGCTAGAAAAATAGTACTGCCCCGAGTCCAGTTTCTATCTCATAACTATATACATGTCATTATTTTCTTCTGAATGTTTTCTTTAACTTCTCAATCTAGCCTACACTATAGCCCTTGGATTTCCTAGAGATCTTGTATTCCAGATCAAAATGTTGATAAAATCTGACTTCATTTAATTTTAAGGAAAGCTCAGTGCTTTCCTTAAAATTAAAGGATGCACATATTTGTGAATGGCTCTGCAAACTTTTTCTGCAGTTCTTCAGGGTCTGTTTTGTTCTGACTTGAAAATCTAACTGTTGCTTTTAATTGCATTAAACTAAGGCAGAGTTCAGAAGTTACAATAATATGATTTCGGTTGGTTTAGAGCAGGGAGAGGGAGGGTGAAGAACTACCAAATTTTTTACTACCACACTGTGGGCGTGTTTTATGCAGGACGCGCTACATTTTCTTTCAACATCTTTCAGTGCAAATTGGGTGCTCTAGGGTGGAGTTCCAATTTCGCTACTCCACTGCGTCCCCTCCCATCCGGGCAGTAGCCCAACCCTGGGGAAGGATGCACAAAACTCTCCAGCTCAAAAACAGAATATTCCAGAGAAGAACAAAATCTTCTCCTTTGTATGTTGTTTCTGAATGTATATCTGGAATAGTTTGTGAAGTTCTGAGTTGCTGTATTTAAGAAGATTTTAAATGATGGCAAAAGCTGTGATGACGCAGTAGTTAGAATGCAGGATTGCAGGGTAACTGCTCACTGCCAGAAATTCAATCCTGACCACTTTAAAGTTGATTCAGTTTTCCTTCTTTCTGAAGTAGGTAAAATTGGGGGCTGCTAATGTTGTAAACATCTCAGAGAGTGCTGTAAAGCACGGTGGAATGGTATATAAATCTAAGTACTATTACTATTGCTATAGTGTAGACTGTTTCTCCTTATTTATGCTTTCTGGACGTTGGAAAGCAAAAGGAGAATTCTCTCCCATTTCTATAGAAGTCTTCATTATTGGGCTTCAGAATGGAAGAAAATGGCCCCTTGTATATTGCTGAAGCATTGGCTGCTGGTGATAAATGTTTGGTGATAAATACACACACACACACACACACACACTTCAAAAAGATAAAGGGAACACTTAACACAATATAACTCCAAGTAAATCAAACTTCTGTGTAATCAAACTGTCCACTTGGGAAGCAACACTGATTGACAATCTATTTCACATGCTGTTGTGCACATTCAACTTTGTACAGAATAAAGTATTCAATGAGAATATTTCATTCATTCAGATCTAGGATGTGTTATTTGAGTGTTCCCTTTATTTTTTTTGAGCAATACACACACACGTTTATTAGTAAGGAGTAGGCATAAGCACACTATTGTGCCTACCATCCCTGTCTTATTGTCCTATTTGCTTGTACCTACTTTACTTATCTTTGTGTTTATATCAATACGTACCTGCTATTACTTACACGTTTTGATAAACAAACGCATAAATTTAAAAAATAAAATAAATCTGCCAACCTTCTGGGAATATTTCTTGAATCCCATCCATCCCCTTTCTCTGTTCTTTTCACCTTGTACTCTCCTCACTTTATGTAATCCTTTTTCCCAGTTCGTCATCCATTCTCTTCATTTCTAGAGGGATAAAAATAAAAATGTTGGAGATCCTGATCCTTTCTTGCCCATCCTCTTCACTACTCCCCTCAATGAGATTAAAAGGCAGATAGACAGAAAGAGAATGAGAAAGAGGGAATGCCTCATTTACAACGGAGGAATGAGGGAAGAATGACATTTTCCTGGTTGCAAATGATTGGAAAATTTACACTAGTTGGGATATTATTCTGGTTTAATTACAAAACTCTATTTACCCACTAATAGTTTACTTTGCTGGTGTATCTGACCTCTTAATAAGCCAGAGAAAACACAGATTAGAGGTCAGAAGTAATTTTGTCACACATTCACAATAAAGTTCACCCTACTCGTGGAGAAATCCCAGTAATTATTGTACTCACACATCAAATCAATCTGCAGGACCTGAATTCATTTTTTAAAATTGATTTTTAACAATTTTAAGATACCCACAACATAAAACAAGTGTATAGTGAAAAGTGCCCACCACCCAACAAGCATACATACCCCACCATCAAATTGGGGGTGTTTCTTGTATAAACCATTTTAACCCCAGAGCAATGTATCTATTTACATATTATAGAGTGATTCCAATTTTGAGCATTTTATTTATGTGAATGGTCTCCTGTTTGTAGCCGGATGTTTACCCTGGAAACTGCTGGGCATTCTCAGGATCTGAAGGCCAAGTCGTAATTAAGCTGCCTGAAAAAGTCCGACTGACAGCCGTTACAGTTCAGCACATCTCTAAATCAATAGCTTTTTCGGAAGGAATCACAAGCGCCTTAAAAGATTTTTTGGTTTATGTAAGTACAATACTGTTTTAACTTATCTTATATCTTTCCTCTAACTCCAATTTAGGAAGCACCAAGGCTACTATGCCCTTGATATTGAGCTGAAATAGGATATGGAGCCATTCTGGTATCGAGGTTAAGATGAAGGATTAGAAATCAGTGCTCCGAGTTCTATTTCTCCCTTTAGTATAAAAGCCAGCAGAGTTTAGGCCAGTCATTCTCCCTCAGACCAATTCATCTCTCAAAGTTCTTGGGGGAAAATGGAAGGTGGCAGCATTATGAACATATAGCAATGAGCTGCCAAAATGTTTACTGCCACACTGTGGGCATGGTTTATTTTGTGGGTGTGGCTTGCCTGCCATGTGACCAGGTGGGAGTAGCTTGACAATCATGTGACCAGGGTGGCTTAAAGGTCACCGGGGTGGCTTAAAGGTCATGTGACTGGGTGGTAGTGTCTTGACGACTCTTTTTCAGTTGATTAAGTCACGTTATTTGAATAGCCACCAAAAGGACAAATGATAGACAGCATTATTTGTTGAGGAGCACAGTAACATTTTAAGGTTTTGTACTAAACCCATAAGGTTCAGTATGATAACAGATTAAGCAAGTAGCTCAATTTTCTTTAATTGCTATAAAAGTTAAGATCTAGATAATGATTAAAATGATTAAAGTGTTTATGGGTAAAACATACTATTTAATTATTTCCTATTTTAAAAGCAATTAAGGATCATACTAAGGCACTAGAGAAGGAAGGACAATAAAAAAATTATTAAGTATTCTATAAATAGTGCATGAACTTACAACTCCCACTGTGTCCCCCTCCCATGGGGGCCACAGCCCATTATTGTGTACAGATCTTAAATTGTAACAAATAAAAGTAAGATACAAATTTAAGAAAAATATTAATTAATACCTTAATTTGTGATATGCAAGCTATTGCTCCCTTCAAAAAGCTCCTTTTGAAGGGATTGGTACATAATACACTGCCAGGTTCTCTGGACTGGCAACCTATCAGTAGAGGCTGGATAAACTAGCAATATTTGGAGTAATGAGCTAAATGGCCATTCCCCCTGTAGAATTCTAAGACAAGCAATTATATCTGCCGAACTCTATCAGCTTCCACTCTAAGTAGTCTATTAATTTCTCTTATCCAATGACATGGCCTCACCTTCCCTGGTGTCTTTAATTCAGAAAATGACTAACAATTTCTTTGCTGCTTCCCAAATGAATTCATTTAAAGACTGTCCTTTTCCCTACTCCATAGGATACTTCCATAAGGTCCCATAATCTGGGACATTTCCTGCCTTCACTACAACCCCTGTACAGGATAGTGATTTGGAATACAATATGTGGGAGGAGGAGGATGAAATGGACAAAACCTTTGCCTGCTACTTCCAGGGAAAGTCAGAGTCCAGATCAGTACACCAGAGTTGCTGAAAATTAGCAGCATAGCTTTCTGACATAAGCCCTAACATAGGCATCTTAACATTCCTATATCTTCTCTTCTACTCTTTCTTAGATATATTTTACTATGAGTATATCCTCTATATAACCTACATCATGTATTTTACTATGTGTATACCCACTAAAACCCTCATTGTGTAGTGGACAAAATCAATCAATCAATCAATAAAATAAACATGTTAAAAATAATCTGGCAATAACCAGGGTGAAAAATCACACCACTCTCCGTAGCTCTCTGCCCGTTTCATATAAAATAATTCCGCTCCCCATTGAAAAATTGCCTGCTTGTCAAGACTCAAAATTCCTTTTTTTTTTTTGGTTTCTGCATTGACCTCACTTTGTTGGCCAAGAACTGCTTCCAGGTTGTCCTTCAGGGCTGCTGCAGCATTCAACTCTTCTACACTGATTCCCTCCTTTTAATTTTAGGGGCTAAATGATGAAACAAAAGAGGAGATCCTGCTGGGAACATTCAAGTATGATAATGAGAAGGAATTAATTCAGACATTCCAACTGAAGGTAAACTAGAAATGCGAGAAGTGGGGTAGAGGTAAAACTAAAGTAGGATAGAGTAAAACCGAAGGGGCTGTGTCAGAGGGAGTTGTTTTGAAAGAATCTCTCCAATTTCTGCCCCATCTACTAAAAATCAGACAACTTTTAATTCAGTACTTTAAGGAGTGGATTAGGCCAGAGCTGGAAAACCAGAGCTCCTCCTGAGGAAATATAGTTTAGATCAGTGATTTTCAACCTTTTTTGTGCCATGGCACATTTTTTACATTTACAAAATCCTGGGGCAAACCACCAACCAAAATGACCCTCTAACACAGTACATATTATATATATAGTTAATACTGTAATATAGTTCAAATATCTATATACACCATCAGGATAGACATAACCAGCTGAGGCTTCATCTAGTGGTGGCAACATTTACCTCCAGTTCTGACCAGGATTAAAAATCGGGACCATGGGGAGGAGTAGCAGCTTCAACTACTCACTGCAGCCACACGATGACAAGTGTGCGGCAGCCCGAGCGGGGACCTTCCTGGGTGTGGATGAGAGGCGGCCTGCTATTGGTTCATCGCTAGTGGTCAGGATGAATCCTAGAATGTGATTGGTCAGTGAGCATTCCCTCTGCCTCCACTCTTCCTGTTGCTGATAGCTGAAGGGATTGTTTATATTCGGATGGAGGTGGCTGGCGGCCGACCGGATAAATGGCCTCCGCGGGCCATAGTTTGGGGACCCATGTTTAATTTCCCCACGGAACACCTGACCATGTCTCACGGCACAGTAGTGTGCCGCGGCACACTGGTTGAAAAACACTGGTTTAGATAATCTGTGGCACTATAAAGATAGTCCCCGACTTACAGCAGTTGACTTAATGGCTGTTCAAAGTTTCAGTAGCATTGAAGAAAGTGATTTATGACAATTTTTTCACACGTGTAACCATTGCAGCACCCCTATTTGTACACTTGACACCTGACTCACAATTTGGACAGCTGCAGTGTCTCGGGGTCCATGTGATTAACTTTTGCAACCTTCTGACAAGAAAAGTCAATGGGGAAACCAGATTCACGTAACAATTTGTTAAGTAACAATGTGTTTCTAGTTAAAAAAATGTGGCAAGAAAAGTCGTAAAATGGGGCAAAACTCACTTAGCAAAGTTCTCACTCAACAACATAAATTTTGAGCTCAATTGGGGTCATATGTTGAACTCTATCTATATTGATGGGAGCTAATGGGACATAGCAAAACAAAAAACAAAAAAATCCCACCACAAATCTTCTTTCTGATGAATAACAATCCCAAAGCAGTTATATCAGCATTTGGGAAACAGGTCTACAGATTTATTTTATTTATTTATTTGATTTTTATGCCGCCCTTCTCCTTAGACTCAGGGCAGCTTACAACATGTTAGCAATAGCACTTTTTAAACAGAGCCAGCATGTTGCCCCCATAATCCAGGTCCTCCTTTTACCCACCTTGGAAGGATGGAAGCCTGAGTCAACCTTGAGCCGGTGATGCGATTTGAACCGCTGACCTACAGATCTACAGTCAGCTTCAGTGGCCTGCAGTACAGCATTCTACCTGCTGCGCCACCCCGGCTCTTGTATATAGATATACAGTATAGGCTTTGCACTCTTCTATTAAACCGATAGAGCCATTCAAGAGGATGACTTCATCTCGATTGCTTTTTATTATGATTGTTCTTTTCCCTCATCTACATTTCAGAATGAACAAGAGAAGGCATTCCAGTATGTAAAGATCAAAGTGGAGAGCAACTGGGGAAATCCAGAGTACACGTGCATTTATCGAACCAGGGTGCATGGAAGGATGGCCAATATCAACCATTTGGGCAAGAAAGTGGATGAAATCTAACAAGATAAATAAATCCTGCGACTTTCCCATATTAAATTTAAATTAAATTTATTAAATTTAAAATATTTTGTTGGTTCTTCCAAGACAAACACCACATCATCTGCGAATGCTTGTGTTTTATAAATTTCTTTTTTAATCTTCAATCCTTTTATTTCCTTATCTGCTCTTATTTTAATCAACAATGCCTCTAATGTTAAAATAAATAATAGTGGCGATATTGGACAAGTTTGTCTTACTCCTCGTTGTATATGTACTTTTTTGGTCTGTTCACCATTTATTATAATTTTAGCTGTTTGTTCTGTATATATAGTGTCTATTATATTAAAAAACTTTGTTCCTACCTCCATCTTGTTTAGTTATACTTTCATAAAGTTCCAATCTACATTATCAAATGCCTTTTTCGCATCCAAAAATATAAGCACCATTTGCTTTTCTGGATGTTGCTCATAATATTCTAATGTATTTACTATTATTCTTAAATTATTTTTGATTTGTCTTCCTGGTAAAAATCCATTTTGATCACTATGTATCATATTATTTATAATACTTTTAAGTCTATTAGCAAATATTGATATAAAAATTGTATAATCTACGTTTAATAGTGAGATAGGTCTATAATTTTCAATTTTTTCTTTTTCCGTGTCAGCTTTATGTATTAAAGTTATTAAAGTTTCTGACGACGTTTTTGGTAATTTACCTTCTATCAATATTTGATTATATGTCTCAAGCATATTTGAGAAAAGTATTTCTGTGTCCAATTTATAAAATTCAGCTGGTATTGAATCTGGGCCAGTCGCTTTATTATTATTTTGTTTCTTTATAGATTGTTTTAATTCTATGTCTGTAATAGGTTTGTTTAGTCTTTGCTGTTGTGTTTCAGTTAATGCTGGTAACTCTATTTTTTCCAAATATTTGAAAATTAAATCCTCACTTATTTCTTCTTTCGTATAATTGTTAATAAAAAAAATTATCCATTTTTTGTACTCTGGGTCTGTTATTATAGTTCTATTCATTGTCCAATTTTTTATTTTCCTTTTACCTTTCCAATATATGGATAAGGGGTTGTGATCTGCCCAAGTATTTGTCTCTATTTCTATTTTACTAATTTGTTCCATTATATGGGCAGGGACCAGGCCATATTAATTCTAGACCAAGTCTTGTGTGGGTTAGAGTAAAAAGTATATTGGTTATCTTTTAGGTATTCTTCTCACCATACATTTTTAATGATAGTTCCGTACTCATTTTCCAGAACGTCCCAGGTAAAATTACCTTTTTTTTCTTTTCTTTTCTCTTCCCAGTATAATCCATTTGGTCATCTGCAATTGCATTGAAGTCCCCTATTATTATCATATTTTCAATTGATAATTCATTAATTTTTTCGTGCAGATCTTTATAGAATTGTTTTTGATTATCATTTGGTGCATAAATTGAGACAATTACAAGAGGTTTTGTTTCTAAATCTAATTGCACTATTAAAATCCGTCCATCACTGTCATTATATATTTCTTTGCATTCAATTAATTCATCAACATACATTGCTACACCTCTTTTCTTTTGATTTGCCAAGCTAGTATATAATTTCCCCAATTTTGAGTTTTTAAGGAGACTTCATTTTGATTTTTTAATATGAACTTCTTGTAAAATATTTATCTGAGCTTTTTGTTTCATAAGTTTAGTTAACACTTGATTTCTTTTCCTCGGGTTGTTCAATCCATTTACCTTGACTGAAAATATTTTCAGATCTTGTATCATCTTTATTTTTAGTACCTTTTAACTTCTTTTGGTTCTCGAAGTCGGGTTTCCAAAATTAGCTTCTGTGAAGCCTGTGTTTGTTTTTGCTCCACTGCCAATAGTTCCTCCCCTCCACTACATGTAGCCCCCATCGTAACATCACTACTCTTTGGTTCTATCCGAATTTGTTCAATTCTATCCAATCCTCTGCGTGCTAGGAAAGATCTTGCTTATTCCACGTTTTCTATTTTCACTCTCGTTGATTGCCAAGTCAAACCCTCTGGTACCAGCCATCTGAAAACAATGTTCTTTCTGATCAAGATGCTTGTAAGAAAGTAGTATTCTCTTCTATTCTCTCGAACTCTCTTCGGGACTTGTTTGAGGATCATGATTTCTTTCCCATTACTTTGAGTGGTCTCATTTTTTGTCAGTCTCAGTATCTTGTCTTTGATAATTCTTCTTGAAAACTTAATATGAACTTCTCTAGGTAAGTTATGGCGTCTTGTATAGCCAGTCTGGACTCAGTAAACTTCATCGATTTCTCTTATCAATTCTGCTGGGTCCGCCTGCATGATGCCTCCTATGACTTCTGCCATTTTTGCGGACAAATCTTATTCTCTTTCTTCATCAATATTTTGGAACCTCAGACCATGTGAAGCGGATTGGAGTTCTAGGTTTGTTATTGCTATATCAAAATCTCTGCGGGCTGCATAGTTGCCATCTTCATATTCTTCCACTCTCTGTCCCATGACTTGAATTTTTCCCTCTGTCATTTGTATTCTTTTTTCGCTGTCTTGTAAGTTTTGTTGCATGACTTTTATATTTCCATCCATTTCGGCAACATTTCCTTTGACTACATTTAGTTCAGTTTTAAGTTCAGCAATTTCTTTTTTAATCTCATCTTTCATCTCCTTCATTTCTTGCTTCTTTTCTTGTAGATACATTTTCATTTCTTCTTTATTCGTATTTTGTCTGAGTTTGTGTCGTTTGTACGACCTCTTGAATGCCTGCTAGTGCTTCTTGAATAGTCTGGAAATTAGAGTCCATAGGTGGCTTTTCTTTTTTTCTTTCTTTTTTTTTAAATAATTTTTTATTGATTTTTATAAGATAGTTACATAAAACAAACATATAACAGTGCACAGTGCATGTGCCCATCACCTAACAACTAGACACCCCCCATCACCCCCACCACCCATACAAGAGGATTCAAAGATTTTGATTTATTTATCTATAATTCCTTGGCTCTATCTTGCATTGAGTATTACTAAAAGAGTGATTGCAGTTTATTTTTCACATTTACATCACAGATTCTACTCAACATATAATCTTTCACCTTATTCCATCGTACCATCAGCTTCTCCAATTTGTTCTCGTCAAAATTATTTAATCTTATTTCCATAATTTGGTCCACCATGTACCAGTACCAATTTTGTAATGTCCATCTTTCCAACCCAATACCACCACCGCTTGAGCGCTTTCTAATGCTGCAGATTTAATTTCCTTGAATTCTCCTAGTTTCCTTTGTTTAATTAAAGTTGCTATTTCTTTTGTAATTGTCCAGTTGATTTTTAACATTTTGTTAATTCATTCTGTACTTCATTCCAGAATTTCTGAATTTCTGCACACTCCCAGAACATATGCATAAAAATTCCCTTTTCTTGGCACCCATGCCAACAATTGCCCTTCTCTTTCCCCTGGAAGTGAGCAAGTTGTACTGGTGTATAGTACCATTTATGTAAAATTTTCCTTCTCATCTCTTTAACTCTCGTATTTTTAATATTATATATATTTTCTACTATTTCTTTCATTTCACTTTCATCTATTTGTAAATCATTTTTCCAGCATCTTGTCAAACTTTTTGCTACTTCCTCTTCCACCTGCAGAAGCATACTATATATATTACCAGCTTGTGCTTTACTCTCATTAATCTTTTCTCTTATTATTTTTTCTAAACAATTTTCTTCTCGTAAGAGAGCTTCTTTATTCTCACTTTTATTTAAATATATGCTTATTGCATTAATCTGCAGCCATTTCTGTTGACCAATCCACCATTCCAATCGAGTTCTGCTAACTCTTCCATCTTTCTCATATAATTGTTCAATTCTCGTTATCCCTTTGCTATTTAATACTTTAATAATTCTGCTTAAGTTAACATCATCACCTGTATTCAATACGTGTAATGTTGATAGCTTGGAATTCCTAGTTCCACATTTCCTCTGCCATTTAGACCATATTTCTAAACATGCTTTGAGAGGGTCAATTAAATTACTGATTTCTGTTCTACTCCAATTTTTAAATAATAACTCTTTATTATTTATATTATTAATTTCCTTTTCTAAATTTACCCATTTCTTTTCCCCCCATACCTGTAATTCCATTAATCTTTCTATTTGAAATGCTTCTCTATATAGTACTAAGCACGGGCTTCCCCCCCCCCTCTTTCTCTTGTGCAAACTGCCAATGTTTTCTTATTCTAGGCTTTTTGTTTCCTTCAATCCAAAAATTTAATTTACTATCCCATTCTCTTAGTTTTGCCCCAGGGAAGGTACCCGGTAGAACCTGAAATAAATACATCATTTTTGGTATTATGATCATTTTAAGGGCCCTAATCTTAGCAACTCTTCCCAACTTTTTCCCCTTCCAATTTTTTATCTGCTTCTGAATTTTTTTCCATATTAAATTGTAGTTGGCCGTCACTATTTTTATTGGATTCTTAAACAACCAAATTCCTAGGTATTTCATTTTTTTACAGCCTAATTTCAATCCTGATATTTTTTGTATCTCAATTTGCTCTTTGGGGCCAGTATTTAAACAGATTATCTCAGATTTCTCTATATTAACCATAAGTCCCGATTGATCTTTAAATTCCTGGAGCAATATCATTATTCTTTTCATCATTTCGATTGGGGTTTCAGACATCACTATAGCATCATCTGCAAACAAATTTAATTTCAATTCAAATTTTCCTATTTGGTAACCTCTCCATTCCTTATCATTTCTAATTTTATTTGCTAAAGTCTCAATTGCCAGTACAAATAACATTGGGGATAGTGGGCAACCCTGCTTAGTTCCATTCTGAATTTTAATCATTTCTGTTCTGTTACTCTGATTTGAGCTATATTATCCTTATAAATTGTTTCTATAATTCTACAGAATGAATCTCCCATATTTAAATCTTTACATAATTGAAATAGGTAATCATGATTAACTTTATCAAAGGCTTTGTACACATCTAACTTTAGTATACTTAGTTTTCTTTTGGTATTGGTAGCATGGTGTATAACATTGACCAAGTTTCTAATTGGTTCATAAATCTTTCTTCCTTTAACAAATCCATATTGGTCTTCTCCAATTACTTTTGGTAAAATATTCTCCACCCTGTTTGCCAATATTTTCATAAATATTTTATAGTCCTGATTTAATAAGCTGATAGGGCGATAAGAACTTGGGTCAGTTAAATCACGATCCGGCTTTGGGATAGTTATAATTTCTGAGATTTTCCACGTCTGTGGAGTTTCAGAAGTCTTAATTACATTATTAAACAATTTTTCCATATGCGGTAATAATTCATTCATATAAGTCTTATAATATTCAGCAGTAAAACCATCTGGACCTGGGGCTTTAGCAGGTTTCAACCCTTTAATGACTCTAGATATCTCATCATTTGTAATTTTTGCATTTAGCATTTGTCTATCTTCTTCCGTTAATTTCTCTTTAACCTCTATGGTTTGCAATGTAATGTGTTCTTTTTTATATAAGTTCCCATAAAAGTCACTCATTATTTTTTCCATTTCTGCATTACTACGTTTAATTACACCTTCCTTATCCTTTAAAGCAGGGATATGGGATTTCTCTTTTCTTTTTTTCAAATAGTGTACCATTTGTTTCATTGATTTGTTCCCCCATCCCCCGATTCTTTGTTTTATAATCATCTTCATTTTATTCCATCTTTCTTCATCAAGTGATAGTAATTTCTTTTTCTTAAATAATAATAGTGTATTCCAAGCTCTATTTCTTGTAATTTTAAAAGTTTCTTGGATTAAATCTATTTCTCTTAATAGATTTTTTCTTTCAACTTCCCAGGATTTCCTAATAAAAGCTTCAGCACTAATACAATTACCCCTCATAACAGCCTTATGTGTATCCCAAACTATTGTTTGCTTAATTTCACCTGTTGCGTTAATACAAAAAAATCCATTCAGTTCCTTTTGTAATTTAATTCTATTTTCCTCATTAGCTGAAACCACAGGGTTGTATCTCCAAATCCTTTGTTGCCTGCCAGCCTCTAATTCAATCACTGCTAGTAATGGAGCATGGTCTGATAACCAAATGCTTTTCACTTCCACTTTCTTGAGCCGTGCCTTGGCTGTTTTATTAATTAACATATAATCAATGCAACTAAATTTATTATGTCTTGCTGAATAAAATGTGTCCCTATTTACTATATTTTCATGTAAATCCGTCATATTAATTTTATTTAAATGTAATTTTTTATTTTTCCCCCTCCCTGCTGTTAATTCCAAGTTGAAATCGCCTGTTAAAATCACTGTACCTTCCGCAAAATTATCTAATTTATGTTTTACATTCATTATAAATTGTTTTGCATTTACATTGGGGGCATAAATTACGGCTAAGGTTACTAGCTTATTATTTATTTTCCCCTTAATAAATAGCATTCTACCGTCTTTGTCTCTTTTAATATTAGTTAATTGAAATAACAATCTTCGGTTGATCAAGATGGCGACTCCTCTAGATTTTGCTGTCCCTCTCGACTCATAAACTTGTTGCCACTCGCCATTTGTAACTAATTTATCTGTTTTTTCCCTCCCTTTGTGAGTTTCTGATAAAAATAAAATATCGGCTTTACTATCCCTAGCCAGCTTCATGATTCTATAACATTTTTTTCTGTGATGAAAGACCATTTACATTCAACGACAATAACACTGTCTCACACATTTACATAATTTTAAATACATTTCCCCCTCCTGCAAAACAGAGCCTACCGGAAAAATGCTTTTTAGTTACCATGAATCCCCACTCTAGTGCCTCTTCCATAGCACCCCCCCCCAGGGGAGGCAACGAAAAAACCTTTCGTTATCGAGAGGCACCCCTAGATTTGCGTTCCACTAGAAAGCTCCCCCGTCTCCCCCCATTTAATACCATATCAAAAGATTCCCCCCTCCTTCCCTCTTCTCCCCTTATTAATTAGCGACAAAAAAAGAAAATACACAAAGAAGAGATTAATTAGTTGAAAACCATAATACCATATTAGGTGGCTTTTCTTTTTCTTTCTCTTTGGCCAGCATTGTAGTGATGGTCCTTTGTTGTACTCCTGGAGAGAGGGATCAGGTGGGGAAGGGAAGAAAACAAAGCTTCTAGCACATAGTTAATTATTAAGAAAAATAGGAATATAATATATAATATAATTCTAATAAAGAAATTTATAAAAAATTTAAAAGAAGTAATAGGTAAAGGAGAAAGAAGAAAAGAGAAGAGAAAAAGAAGGAAAAACCTATTACAGATTTGTTTAAGAGAAAAGGAAAATATTTATTTAAAAATTGTTTCTAATATTCAAAAAATATAAAAAGGTAACAAAAAAAATAGTCAAAAAATAACAATAATAATCACACTTTGAGTTAAAAAGAAAAGGAGAAAAAAAGGAAAAAATATCAAAAATAAAAAAGGTCCAAAAAGTTCTAATAAGTCCAAGTAAACCAAATTTGCATTATGCTCTAATAAGAATATCCAAAGAATATAAATCCAAAACCAATGTCCAATATGATTTCCAAGTTCAAATAATTATAAAAATAAAATCCAGGTCTCCTTATTTTGTAAAAAGAAAGAGAAAAAGAAAAATACAAAAAATATCCTCACGCCTGTAATATCATGCAAAAAAAAAAAAAAAATAGTCCCAGCAAATCCAAAAAAGAGAAAATGAGAAAAATTGAAAAAAGAAGAAAGGCTAAATTTTAAAAATAGGAAATTGAAATAAACAATCCAAAATTTATTCCAGATAATTATACCTTCAATGTAATTTCATTCAGATAATGTGATTTCAATTCAGCTCATAAGTTCGTGTATTCAATTCATTAATATATCTTACTTCATCCACTCAGTTAATTACCAAATGAGTCTTTAATTTTTTTAATTGAAAAAAGGAAAAATCTATTTTAAAAAAATGTATAACAAACAGGAAAGAATAGAAACACCACACTATAATCTTAAAATTGAAAAAAAGAGAGAAAGTTGTGCTTAGTTTTAACAAAGTCAAGTAGTTCCGGCTAATCTTCTTTTCCGCGTATGGATATCACTTACAGGTTTTTTTCTTTTGTGTGTGTTCGCCTTCAGGCTAAAATCTTCTTTAACAAACTTGTAGGAATACCAAAAGAGTTCCGTGTGGTGCTGTTAATCTCCTTTATCTGCCGATCTGTTCCTCATAGACTTCTGTTCTATTTTTAACTTCCACTATCGGCAACCGCTATGGCTGTGTCCAGGCAGCCGCCTGGGCACAGCTCTCCATTCCTGCAGCTGCGGGGCTATCCCTAATCCCCGGGGCCGCGGCGATCCCTCCCGGGGGATCCAGGAGGCCTCCTGTCCTGGGCTGACCCCTCCGGAGTCAGCACAATGCGAAACGGCGTCCTGCAGGGTGGAAAGGAAGACTGCGGAGCCAGGGCTGAGCCTCCGCTCCTCTGGCGTGATCGGGCTCCACCCGGAAGTGAAACTACTGTAGTTGTTAAACTAATGTTGATTTCAGTTGAAAATACAGTTAGAATTGTTGTTAAACTAATGTAGTTGTTAAACTAATGTAGTTGTTAAACTAATGTTGATTTCAGTAGAAAATTCAGTTAGAATTGTTGTTAAACTAATGTAGTTGTTAAACTAATGTAGTTGTTAAAGTAATGTGTAGTTGTTAAAGTAATGTGTAGTTGTTAAACTAATGTGAGTAGCATGAGTAGATTCTGTCCAATCTCTCAAAAAGATGAGGTGACTGGAGGTGATCTCCCAATAAAATATTTCAGTTCAGATTATAGCATAGAGGCAAATGTACAGAGATATTAAAAGTTCAAATAAATGAGTCATATTTCCAACAAAAATTACCTTAATGTGGAAGACTAATAATACATACAATAAGTATCACTGTATCAAGAAATGGGGTAAATATCCATGTAGTTATAAAATTATGTCTTAATGAATCACTCTGTTGACTGAAAAATAATATGTATCAAGAAAAGCAGTGTCATGAAATGTTAAGGAGCTTTCAACTAAGGCTCACCCTCCATAGATTTGTACACACTGAACAACCTTTCAGCTTTAAATTTACAGGTAAGTCGAAAAACATTTCAATAACAAAAATATACTTTCCACTCAGTTGATGAGCCTGGTGTAGTGTTGGCTATCTTGTTTAACATGTTCCAAGCCATGAAATCCTTCTGTGGGTCAATAAATCCTTTTTAGGAAGAAAATTATTTGAAAAGATAAATATAAGACCAATGATTCCAACAGGCAAATTAGTTGTTAAAGAAAGTTAGCTTACCAAAACCAGAAGAATTTGTCTGCTTTCACCTCAATTCCACATATCTTTTTCCTTTAGGGAAAATAAATCAGAAAAGGTTAGCATTGTAGCTATATGTGTCATATTCATGTGGTGGGCATTGCCCAACCAGATGGCTGGGTTCCATAATGTGATAGGATAAAGGTGAAGCCAATAGTCCAAGACTTAAAACTGTCCAGTTCATTCCTATTAATTCCAGGCTGCGCATGTATTATAATACCTTCCCGTGCATAACTCCCTAGATAAAATGAGATCTTTCAAAAGTCATAGATACATACATATTTCTTGTATGAATGGATTAGTGAAGACCATAGTTCCCTCTAAGCTGAGCAGTGAGCAATCGCTCACTTAAAAATCATAATCAACTCAGAGTTTTTCAAACCTGCCCAGAAGCCGAGAGGGAAAGAGTGAGAGGGAAGGAGAGGGAGAGGAAGAGAGGAAGAGAGAGAAACAGATAGAAAAAAGAGAGGAAGGAAAAGAGAAAGAAAAAGAATGGGAGTAAGGAAGAGAGAAAGAAAATCAAAATCTAGTTTGAAACTAGCTCAACTAATTAAGTGGCATTTTGATATTGATAGAGTTGCCCTATTATGAGCTCACTGTTATAGACACACAGTACAGTATTTTATTTAGAAATTCTGTGAGGCAAAACAGGGTGGGGGTTTTGTTTGTTTGTTTGTTTGTTTGTTTATTTATTTATCTATTATTTCTGTGCCGCCCAGTCCCGAAGGGACTGCCGCTCAGACACTATACTTTTCCGCCCCCCCCCCCAAAAAAAAAATTTATACGGAACACTGCTGAAGACAGCAATAAGACATTAAAAGCGCCCGGGAAGATGAGCAAATTATCAGCAAATGAATTATATGGGCTCCTCAATTTGGGCTCAAGACAATGGAGAATATGTTGGCAGATGATGGGACGTCCCCAATCGCATGCTGATTATCATTGGCTCTTTGCATTTTCTCCCACTCTCTGGAAATCAACCCAAAATTTGCCATTGGCTCCCAAGGAACAAAGTGAAAAAAACTTAAAATGGGGGGGGGGGGATGGGGGAGAGAGACGGGAAGACATTGTAACAATGGATTAGTTCCAGAATTAACTCATCTTCCCAGGTGCTTTTCTTGTCTTCTTGCTGTCTTCCGCAAAATTATTCTACAGCGCTAGAAGCTCTCCCATCATCCACATCCATTAGGCCTTTCATTTTAAGTTTCCAATTTTGACAGGCTTGCACTTCGGGCCTGCTAAATTGCCTGAGAGAATCATTTTAGCTCAACCTCCTTTACTTAGCCCTTTAAAAGAATCTTTCACACTCTCACTGGTACAAAGAAAAGGGTAATGAAACATCTGCAAGAAAGCAGAATGTTCAGAGGATCCAAGGGCCCCTCAGAGCTGACTTCACGCTTCGGATGGGGACAGCTCAGGTATCCTGATATCATAATTAATACAGCCCAATAAGTGCAACACATATTTTATATGTTTTGTCCCTATATTATATACAATTACTTTACTAGGAATCACTAATATTAAGATTAGGAATACTAATCATTAAGGGGCATGCATAAGCGCACCAGTGTGCCTACCGTCCCTGTCCCTAATGGTCCCTTTTATTCATATCCATTTCATGTATTCATAATTATGTTTTTATATCTGTTATCTAATACAGAGGTCTCCAACCTTGGCAACTTTAAGCCTGGAAGACTTCAACTCCCAGAATTGCCCAGCCAGCAAAGCAACCTGGGCTGGGAAATTCTGGGAGTTGAAGTCCGCCAGGCTTAAAGTTACAAAGTTTGGAGACCCCTGATCTAATGCATTCTTGATGAAATAAAAAATAAATTAATTAATAACTCTTGCATATAGAAAAGGCATTCAAGGTAATCCTTTCTCGTTTGTTTTTAAATACCAAACGAAGATATTTCAAGACGCTTGTAGAGTCGCCCGGCCTAATTCCCCATAATCATAAGAAAAATAATGAATAGGGAAAATCTATGGGCAATAGATTTATTATAACCGGAAACAGATGCCCCTCCGTATAGCCCCTGATATAGCTTGTCTTTACTCCTCTCTCTATGGCCGACCACGGGAAGTGACGTTCCCCTTTCCACCCACCCAAGACTGTCCTGTCGCAGCAGAAAGGTCGTGCAGGTGCAGAGGGGCGCGGGGCCCGAAGAGTACCTGAGGAGGTGATCGGGTACATCCCGGATGAGAAGCTCCGGCGGCAGCAACTGCGAGACCTGCACCACCGCTGGCTCAAAGACCAGGAGCTGAGCCCCCAGGAACCGGTCCTTCCCCCGCGGAAGGTCGGCTGGGAGGAGGGTTTCTGGCAGCACTTCCTCCAGCCCTAGAAGTTCTGGAAGAGACAGGTGAAGCCCAGCACAAGTGGTGGTGGTGAGGGGATAGGGGATTCCGGTCGGATTCCCGTGCTTTCTGGCCACGGCGGCTGAGGACGATGGGGGTTGTAGTACAGCATCTGGCCCGGGCTCCAGTTTCAGGGAAGGTGCCTCTACCTAAAGCAAAGGAAGGTTTTTGATCGATTTAAGATTGCAACTCTACATTTTATTGGGATTAAAGGTAGAAATTCACTTTTGCAATAACGACAAATGAAATGATGATAATAAGTGTAATGCGTAAACAAAAAAAGGGAAATGTGTAACAATTTATTTATTTATTTTATTTGACTTCTATGCCACCCAATCCCGGAGGACTCAGGGTGGCAATGTCGAATTATTGCAATAGTTATTTTGCTGGCTGGGGAATTCTGGGAGTTGAAGTCCAAATATCTTCAAATTGCCAAGGTTGGGAAACACTGCTCTAATTGACTTTCTTGCTTAAAGATTCCTCTCTAGTATTTACCTGGTGTCTTTTTAAAGTAGAGGTATTGAATCAGTAGGTCATTGGGTCACGTCATTGTCTCAAGAAAGCTAAAATGTTTGAGTTTGATTTATATATATATATATTGGACTTTTATGCCGCCCCTCGCCATGTGCTCCGGATCGCCTTGGGCCAGGCAAGAAGCCCCTCAGACAGAGATAAAGGGAAACTCCATCCCACCCAACCTGGCCAACAGCTCTGCTCCCCTAGGAGTGACTGCCAGGATCCCCTCTCCATGTCTTTGGGCATGCGCACTTGTTGCTCTTGCCGTTGCTGGTCTTTGTTTTCGCATGCACACTGGAAACCAGAAGACCAGCTGGCCGCTGCACATGCGTGCACTGGAAACAAGGTCATCTTTGTGGATCGCACATGCACAATGGGCGACTGCTCTTTTGTTTTCCAGTGTGCCCGTGCACATCAAAACCTGTTGGCTGACATGCAGGAACCCAGAAGAACAATGGGCAACAGCTTCCGGCACATGTGCCATAGGTTTGCCATCACAACTATAGGCCTCTTGTATCTGGGCTCAAAGTCCAGAGAGGTATTAGTTAGCAGCAACGCAAAACAGAAAACTCTAACTTTTTGAAGGCAGCTAGTGACTGTTCAGGCTTTTGCAACCCAGTTTGAATATGAATATAGGTAGTCCTCAACATATAAACAGAACTGAGCCCCAAATTTATTTATTTATTTATTTATTTATTTATTCATTCATTCATTTCCTTCCTTCTTTCTTTTTTTCCTTCCATCCACCCACCCATCCATCCATCCGTCCATCCATCTATTGATTGGACTTGTATGCTGCCCCTCTCCGTGGACTCAGAACAGCTCATTTTGTCCTATTTTACGACCTCTCTCACCACAGTTGTTGAGTGAATCACTGCAGCTGTTAAGTTAATCCGGCTTCCCCACTGACTTTGCTTGTCAGAAAGTCACAAAAGGAGATCACATGACCTCGACACACTCATAAATATGAGTCGGTTGTTAAGTGTCTGAATTTTGATCGCATCAACACGGGGATGCAGCAATGGGGATAAGTGTGAAAAACATTAATAAGTCGCTTTTTTCAATGTTGGTGTAGCTTCGAATGGTCACTAAAGTGAATTGTTAAGTCGACGACAATCTGTAAAGTCCTCCTGAATGG